>NC_092224.1:35116848-35189348 GCF_036320965.1 Panulirus ornatus
AATCCCAGATTTTATCGTCTGTCTCCTTATTCCCTTTTCGTTTGTTCCCCTTCCTCCATGTTCTCTCTCGCTCTCCCCGCGTTCCTCCGTGTTCTCTCTCCCTCTCACCCCCGCTCCCCCGTGCTCTCTCTTTCGCTCTCCCCTCGTTCCCCCGTGTTCTCTCTCGCTGTCCCCACCCGGTTCCTCCGTATTCTCTCTCGCTCTCACCCCCGTTACCCCGTGTTCTTTCACGCTCTCCCCGGGTTCCCCCGTGTTCTCTCTCGCTCTCCCCAGGTTCCTCCGTGTTCCGTATGGTCATCGCCGTCTTTCCTTGTGAGTTACACATTTCAATTACGCCGGCGTGCCACATATCGGATACCTCCACAGGGTTGAATTACCTGGTGCCGGGGGGGCGTAGTGTGGCGTGAGAGGCGCCCCACCCTCGCCCCCTCTCCGTGGTGGGTGAGAGTGGAGCGGTTACGTTGTTAGGGGGGGCGGGAGAATGGGTGTAGGTTGGGTGAGGGTGGGTGGTTGGGGTGCGTGGTAGGTGCTGGGTAAGAGTGGACGGGTGTTGGGAGTGTAGTGTGGGGGTGTGTGTTTTGGGTGTATTGGGTAAGAGTGGGTGATGGGAGAGTGCGGTGCGTATTGCGTGAGAGTGGATGCTAGAAGTGTGGAAGTGTGTGTTGGGTGAGAGTAAATGCTGAGAGTGTGGATGCTGGGAGTGTGGTACTGGGTGAGAGTGGTGGAGGAGATGCTGCTGGGAGTGTGGTGCTGGGTGAGAGTGGTGGAGGAGGAGGAGATGCTGCTGGGAGTGTGATGTTGGGTGAGAGTGGTGGAGGAGATGCTGCTGCTGGGAGTGTGGTGCTGGGTGAGAGTGGAGGAGGAGGAGATGCTGGGAGTGTGATGTTGGGTGAGAGTGGTGGAGGAGATGCTGCTGCTGGGAGTGTGGTGCTGGGTGAGAGTGGAGGAGGAGGAGATGCTGGGAGTGTGATGTTGGGTGAGAGTGGTGGAGGAGATGCTGCTGCTGGGAGTGTGGTGCTGGGTGAGAGTGGTGGAGGAAGAGGAGATGCTGCTGCTGGGAGTGTGGTGCTGGGTGAGAGTGGTGGAGGAAGAGGAGATGCTGCTGCTGGGAGTGTGGTGCTGGGTGAGAGTGGAGGAGGAGGAGATGCTGGGAGTGTGGTGCTGGGTGAGAGTGGAGGAGGAGGAGGAGATGCTGGGAGTGTGGTGCTGGGTAGTGGCTGGCAGGTAAGGCTGGGCCTCCTAGCGTGTCCCCTCAGCCAGGCCTGACCAGACCAGCACGCAAGCCAGCCATCTCGGCACAGCGGTTGTGTGTGCGTGTGTGGACGACGTTATTTCTTGACTTACGCGTGGGAGAGACTCTGTGTGTGTGTGTGTGTGTGTGTGTGTGTGTGTGCGTTCACCCCCTTCTAGAACCACCAGGAGCCACGGGGTGGCTAGCTAGGGTGGACGGAGCAGCAAACCATTTATTCAGACGGAAGGGGAATAGAGAGAGAGAGAGAGAGAGAGAGAGAGAGAGAGAGAGAGAGAGAGAGAGAGAGAGAGAGAGAGAGAGAGAGAACTGTTTTAATCAGATTTGGTGAAAAGCTGATTAATTCCGTGGGAAAAAAAAAGAGGTCAATTAACCGTGTTAACTGGTTAGGCAGACAGTCGGGTAAGTGGGAAAAATTCATACAGGTCATCATCAGCTTGTACTGAAGAATATATATATATATATATATATATATATATATATATATATATATATATATATATATATATATATATATATATATATATATATGACAGCTAGAGACTGAGTGTGAATGAATGTGGCCTTTTTTCTCTTATCCTAGCGCTACCTCGTGGGGGGGTTGCTATTTCGTGTGTGACGGGGTGGCGACGGGAATGGATGACGGCAGCAAATATGAATATGTACATGTGTATATATATGTATATGTCTGTGTATGTATATGTATGTATACTTTGAAATTTATAGGTATGTATATATGCGTGTGTGGGCGTTTATGTATATGCATGTGTATGTAGGTGGGTTGGGCCATTCTTTCGTCTGTTTCCTTGCGCTACCTCACTAACGCGAGAGACGGCCATGAAAGATAATAGAATAGAAAATAAATAGAATATGAATTAATAATTGATGGACGATATAGGGACGTGTAGAAAGCTTGGGTTACATGAAGGGACGTGTTGGGGTGGAGTGTGTGTGTGTGGAAGGTGAGGTTGCCCGGGGTTTGAGGGGTCGTGGTCTGAGGTGTGAGGTGTTGGCTGGCTGCCTTGAGATGCGTCAAGCGGTCGTGTGAGAAGTCCCGAGTTGAGTGTCCTTGTGTACGTGTGGCGCTCTTGTGTGGTGGTGGTGGTGGTGTCGAAAGGTCTCTGTAGTGTGGCAGGAACTGTGGTTGTCCTTTTTATTTTTCTTCTTTGTGGTGTTTCATATCTTGTTTTTTTTTGTGGGTGTTCGAAAGAGAAGACCTGGGTGTGTTGCGATGGTGTATTGCTCCTTCACTGTTTCTCCTTAGCTTGTCATATGACGTACTCAAGAGAGTCTTGTGTTGGAAGTGTTCGTGTGTGTCTGTCTGGTTCGCGGTGTTTGCCAAAGAGCAGAGGACTTGTGGTGTGGGATGGGAGGGTTGGTGCGCCAGTGTTTCTGTCAGGTTTGTGGTGTTTTCCGTATAAAGGCTGAGTAGTCCATGTGTTCCATGTGTGTGTGTGTGTGTGTGTATTCAGGTCAGGGTGTGTTGCTTTGGGTGTAGTAAACTGCATAGAAAACGACGTGGGCGGGGCGGGGCAGGAGAGGATGGTAATTTGTGAGATGTATATATGAGTGTGCCATTTGTACCTTAAAATCCCCCTCTCTTACATGAATGAACGTTACCATGTTATTCTAATGAGAAAAAAACACGTCAGCTGACACACTACCACTGGGTGTATATCACACATTCCCTCCTGCTGTCTTTCTGGCTGTATGAGACGTGTCAGGGGTCCCCTCACATGTAAAAAAAAGATACGGTCAAATGTCATATACGATTTTGACGACCTCCTCCTGAAGGTCGTAACCTCATCGCGTACGGTCACGCCCTTAGTACCCGTGAAGGGGCGGGGTAAGGTCACAACGGCCGGGCGTCAGGCATGGTCGGGTCTCCCCTTTTCCATCATCTCCAGATGATGTTTTTGCCCCGAGACTTTGATATATGTTGTTCCCCCTGGCCAGACCTGGTGGCACAGACGAAAGTCTATATATCAGATATATATACGTATATATATATATAGGGGAGAAAGAATTCTACCTTCCTATTCCAGGCTTTTCGTAGAAGGCGACTATAAAGGGGGCGTTGAGCCGGGGGCTGGAACCCCTACTCCCCCTTTCTCAGTCTTCAATTTCTAAAAGACAGGACATAAGAAGGAGCCAAGCGAGGAGTGCTCATCATCCTCGAAGGGTCAGATTGAGGTGTGAATGTGTGTGGATGTAACCAAGATAAAGAAAGGAGATGTAGGTGGTGTGTTTGAAGAAATGAATGGCATGCACGGGATAGAGTGAGTTGGAAGGATTTGGTATGCAGGGGTCGACGTAATGTCAGTGGACAGAACCAGGGCTTGTGAAGCGGCCAGGGGAAACCATGGAAAGGTCTGTGGAGCTTGTTTGTAGATAGGTAACTGGTCTCGGTGCTTTACACATGACAGGTAGAGAATGAATGTGAACGAATACGACTTTTCTTCGTCTGTTCCTGGCGCTACCTTCCAGACGCGAAAGACAGAGATCAAATATGAATTATATATATATATATATATATATATATATATATCATACAAACCTCCAACAGCCAGGATCGAACCCGGGACCATATACGTGGTCCTGCAGCGATCGAGAAGTCGGCCATGTCCATTACCAGGGAAGACACAGGTCATGTGGTGTGGTGTGTCTGTCTGGGCAGGATAACTGCAGGTCAGTTGCGGCGTAGGTGTACAGTGTCTTTCGTGTGGATGTCGCAAGATGGGCATGAAGGATCCTGTGATATGTTGAATTCATGTTGTTATGTGAGGCAGGAGAAGCGGGTGTTGTTCAGAACGCTAATGAGAAAGTGTGACCCGTGCTTGTCTGGGGAGTGCAGTTTCCAAATGGATTCATATCTGGAGAAATTGGGTTCAGGATTTGGTCCTGGACGCAGCTGTATATTTCCCTGTTAGATCATTTCTGTCTGTGAGTACTACTGGGTTAATAAGTGTGAGTCAGGGAATAACTTTTTTTTTTTCTTCATTTCTATAAAAGGTTGATGGATAATGCCGTAGCGAAAAATTTAGGTGCATAGCATTTTGAGGAGGGGTTGTTTCGAAATTCATTCGCTGAGCCAATGTTGAGTGTATGCGCTAGGTAAACACCGGGTGATTGCTCAGAGTGCTCTGTTTTACGGGGGCTTTGTAGTTTTCTGTTTGCTTTTGAAAGGGTGGGTGACCAGAGAGGCGAGGCGTAGTTTAGAATGGAGCGGATATATTGTTTGTTGAGGTAACTGGGGAGGGAGGGGGGGGGGGGGTTTCTTTTTCCTCGTTCGGACCCGGTGCCGATGAGTGGTCTCTGTGTTGATGGATTTTGTGTTGATTACTTGTGAAGGAGGGAGTAAATGTCATGTGTGTGTGTGTGTGTGTGTGTGTGTGTGTGTGTGTGTGTGTGTGTGTGTGATGTCTAGCATGGTTCATGTGTTGTGTGAGTGGGGATGTTCGATCCCTCAGACGTGATATGGTGGTGCAGGTTGGATGCGTGTGTCGGGAGTTGAAGAGGGTAATTATAGATTTTCTTAGAGGATGAAAGGATTGTTTCGGAGGGGGAACAGGTGTTCTTTTATACGTGACGTGATACTGGATGTGTATTGCTGCTTGTGTCGTGCTTGGTTGCTGTGTGATGCAAGTATTAGGTCACCTGCATTTGAGAGGGCGTTTGCACACTGTGGTGTACTGGACGTATTAGGGAAGTCATGTCAGGAAGAGATTGGAGTGGTGATGGGAAATGAACAACGTATGAATGTAATCTACCAGTTCTCATGCCTAACTGGAGGTTGTAAACTTCACAATACTGGGAATTACGTCGTTAAGACTAGCTCAGCTCTTAGCCATCAACCCACCTCACATCTTCAACAAGGAGCGATAAATGAACGTGTGAGAGAGCGCCATAACATCCCCCCAAGAACTGACAACATCTCACCACCAACAGCAAGATAGGCAAATATTGCCGGCATGACGCGTAGTGTTCCTGGCATGGTCAGCTGTCCGGCCTTCGTGCTTCTGTACCAGCCAGCCAGCCAGTTAGACATCATGTTCCCTCACTAGCCACCCAGACAGAGAACCAGCCAGACATCATGTTCCCTCACCAGCCACCCAGACAACCAGTCGGCCATCATGTTCCCTTACCAGCCACCCAGACAGCCAGCCAGCCATCATGTTCCCTCACCAGCCAGCCAGACATCTAGCCAGCCAGGCCAGGCTATGTTAAGGGCTGGTCTGGCAGATCACAACACTGGTTACCTGACAAGGCTTGTCCTATTAACGTGGTGTGGGAGGGTTGCACTCACCCTCGCTCGCCTCCCCAGTTGTGTGTATATATATATATATATATATATATATATATATATATATATATATATATATATATATATATATACTTTGCCTTGCTGTTTATCCTCTTGGCCTGAATGTAAATAGCGCTGATTATGTTGTTCAGCGCTGTTGACTGCTCGTAATTGGTAGTTTAAGAGCCGGGTGTTGAGGGGATGGGGGGGGGGGGGATTCTGCAGATAAGGGAGGGTGAAATGGGTGCCCTGGGGGAGGCGGTAGAAGCAACGGGAGGCGGAGAAAAGGTGTAATAAAAGAGGTGGAAGGAATCGGGTCGAGCGATGACGTTAACGAAGATTGTGTGATGAAGTTCCCCTCTCCCTCACCGTGGGGGTGGGTGCAGGGCTGGAGGCACATCGTGTGGGGGGAAAATATGATCAAAAGTCGACGTAAATGACCATCATGGAAGGAGGAGGAAGAGGCAGGATGGTGAGGATAGGGACGATAACTACACCATTATGGGGGTTGGCCAGACGTTGAACGCCGAGGAGCTCGAGGCTTCGCATTACGAAGCGGGATCCCGCAAGGCGGACTCCTATCTGCCGACGCTGTTTGTAAACTCTACCTCTACCTCCCACTTGGGGAACATCATCATGGACGTATGATGACGGAGATGAAGCCACAGCCTCTCCGGCTCGACCAGCACACTACCAGGAACACATCAACCTTGCACAGAGGGAAGCGACCAGACACAAAAAGAAGACTGGGAAATGACAAGAGATAAACATTGGCACTCGTGGCTTTTTGCAAGAGTGAAAGCTGACGACCTGTTAACACTTGCAACGCCAGAGGAGCTTCAGAGGACTAGTCCTTTTATTAATGTTGTTGAGTTTGACAGACGGTCATGTTAGGTAAAAGAAAGATAAAAAATAGATGAAAGAAAAGGCAAGATGGGCGAGGAAAGCCAAACTGGACGAACCAGTACAGATTCTAACGCTGCCCAGGGCAACATGAACTATATCTTGTGAAGTCTTTGATCCTCCCCAAAGTGAGCTACTCCCCAGTCCCCACCCACCTGTTCTCCCCAAACTGAGCTACTCCCCAGTCCCCATCCACCTGGACTCCCTCTACTGAGTTGCTCCCCAATCCCAACTCGCTCACCTAACCTCCGAAAACCTATTCCCAAACCTACGCCTAACCTCCCTGTACTAATCTCCTCCCTGGGTCTCCGTCCACTCATCTGGCTTCCAGATCACATACGATCAAACTGCGAAGGACACAGGGCATGACACTGAACGTAGCCCCCTCCCCCCCTCCCACCCTCTGTGGAGACATACCCACACACTGAAAACACGATCGAACAATGACCGTACGTACACGACTTAGTATAAAACCAAGCTGGCTCACGATGAGGCAAGTTGTCACCGCAAAAAAAAAAAAAAAATATTTAGGAGGACCTACGAGTGAACAAAGGCACCAACAACTCCAGCCATATTCACGATCTTATACAGTGTGTCAGACGTGGACCACAGCTGGCTGGTTCTTGTGGAGAGAGAGAGAGAGAGAGAGAGAGAGAGAGAGAGAGAGAGAGAGAGAGAGAGAGAGAGAGAGAGAGAGAGAGACATCAGTCATCCATCGTGGTACAGAGTGTGCACGTTTCTCAGTCTGGCTGAGCTACTGCTGTATAACCCAGCACTCAGCATCACTACGCACACACACACACACACACACACACACACACACACACACACACACACACACACACACACACAAACACACACACAGTATGTACCAGGGGTTTATATATATATATATATATATATATATATATATATATATATATATATATATATATATATATATATATATATATATAAGGCATCAAAATACTCGTTTAACAGACCATTAACACACTTCAGTACACCTCCACTATACATCCTCAGACTTTATGAATATCTTCTGTCTCTCTCGTTAACCGTACCTTCCCAGACTCTCTCTCTCTCTCTCTCTCTCTCTCTCTCTCTCTCTCTCTCTCTCTCTCTCTCTCTAGGAAAAAAGAAAAACCCGTTGCTTTCGGACGTACATTTAAGGCTCATTGTGAGGAAGGAGGTGGGGCGAGAGTTGGGGCAGGGTGGAGAAGGGGTTGGGGCTGCACGGGGCAAGCAACCTTGAGAACCGAGGTTCGAGTGTAGAGGTTGGGGCAGGATGTGGAGGAGGAGGAGGAGGAGGAGGTTACGGCCGGATGGGGGCGCAGGTCTGAGGGGCGGAAAGATGGTTTAACAGGGAGAGCAGGAGGGAGTTGGGTCTTGCATAGGGGGAGGAAAGGAAGGTCTTGTTCAGGGAGAGTAAGGGGTGTCTTGTTCAGGGGGAGGAAAGGGGTGTCTTGTTCAGGGAGAGTAGGAGGTGTCTTGTTCAGGGGGAGAAGATGGAGAAAAAAGGGGTCTGGTTCGGTTGAAGCAGGGGACAGGGGGTCCTTTGGGAGAGTGAGATGGGGGATCTTGTCCAGGGAGAGTATTAAGGGAGTGTTGTCTAGGGGGGGCACATGGAGGTCTTGTCTAGACAGAGCAGGGAGGAAAGGCTGGGAAGTTGAGTGGGAAGAAAGAGGGGTGTTTTTCCAGGAATAGCGAAGCTCAAGTCTTTTTTTTTTTTTCTTTTTTTAAGGGAGACCTGCGGATCATGTGTTGGAAAAATAAGGTATTTTTATCTAGGGATGTCAAGGAGAGGTCAAGAAAATTGCTTAGAGGCAACAGGGGCTTTTGTGTGTGTGTGTATATATATATATATATATATATATATATATATATATATATATATATATGTGTGTGTGTGTGTGTGTGTGTGTGTGTGTGTGTGTGTGTGTGTGTGTGTGTATGAATGGGAGGGTTAGCTGAGCCATAGGTTTAAGCAATTTGATTGAAAGGATCGAATCATGGTGCTAGTGGGATCTGAATGCAAGGCCGGGTGACGTGGCAATTGAGGGTATAATTGGGTGGGATTGAAGGGGGGGTGGGGGGGGGGGGGGTCACTGGTGTAAATGGAAATGGGGAAAAGCTCGTTAAGCTTCGTGTTGAAAGAGGAGTTGTGCTCGGGAATACGTGGCACAAGACTATGTGAATTCATGCGTTGTACGCGGGTGAATAGATTGGGACTTAGAGGGAGGGAGTTAAATGGATGATGTTCTAATTGACACGGTAGCGGAAAAGAGGTTATTGGATGTGAATGTGCTGAGAGTGGTGGCCAGGTGAGTTTACGTGGGGAGGGTAGATACCAACCAGCAAGCTTCGACGGGCCCATGACGAGGTTAAGCCCCAGAGGACAGTAATATGTGTCCTGTGATTATAATCTTATTTGTGGTAGAAACAGGTTACTAAAGCTATACAAGGCAATTCCCTACCCACCCCTCCTTCCAGCTCAGCAGCAGCCAGCATGGAAAGAGATACGGAACACCATGTAATATGGAAAGAGTATACTGCAGTGGAAAATTTTGTAGGAAAGTATTGAATAAAAAAAAAAAAATAAAATCCTATTGTAACTGCAGTGGGGTTCTTTTGAAGAAGAGGCTCAAAAATGAAACAGGGAGAGAGAGAGAAAAAGAAAATCACTTAGATAGTAATTTCCATTCCCCCCCATCTTGAAACAGGTCTTATATACTGATGATAATTATGACTGGAGCAATTGCCTAGCCTTGATTTTTGAAAGCATTGTTTTGTCCTCGCATTCACTGCATCTGGTGGTACTTTTTATTTCCCTGGAAAAAAAAAAACCCACTCTTGCCCCGTTGTGCCATTACGTTCTCCTCTTAATTTCATAACGATGTTGCTGCCCGTTAAATCTCAGGCTAATGTGAGGACATTTGCGTATATCTTTTTCTTTTCTTTTTTTTTTTTGCCCCCTGAATGTATTTAGTATTTTCAAATTCATTTAGATCTCGTCGGAGTTGGGTTTTTTAAAGAGATTGAATCCAGTAATCTGTCTTTCCTCATATGGCTTATTCCCGAGTGACGGAATTAGTTTTGTTGACCTTCTTTGAATTCACTCTCGTTTGTCTTAATCTTTGATCAAATTTGGTGATCAGAATTGAACAGCGTATGCGAGATGAAGTCTGACTGTGGACGTTATAGTGGGTATTGCATCCTTCGTGTTGCAGTCTATGTTTCTAGCTATAAATGGCACGATGACCTGCGACTAGGTATTGTTTCCTATACTCTTGGCCGTCACTGACAGACTCTCTTTTGTTTTAATGACGTAATCGTTTTCTGGACGTATATTTTTAGTCATGATTAGTATCTTTATTGTCATGATGCTCTGCATTCGTTTACAAATAGGCGTTTGTCTACACTTAAGTGTGTTTTATTTATCTTTGCCCACTATATCAGTTGGATTATACCTCCCTGATCTTTAAGCAGCTATTTTTTTTTTTTTTAACTGGGTTGTATTTCTTGACTTCATGTCGGTGGACAAATTTTTATATTCTACTGCTAAGTCCTGTTTCCAGATCACACACACACACACACACACACACACACACACACACACACACACACACACACACACACATATATATATATATATATATATATATATATATATATATATATATATATATATATCCCTGGGGATAGGGGAGAAAGAATACTTCCCACGTATTCCCTGCGTGTCGTAGAAGGCGACTAAAAGGGGAGGGAGCGGGTGGCTGGAAATCCTCCCCTCTCGTTTTTTTTTTTTTTCCAAAAGAAGGAACAGAGAAGGGGGCCAGGTGAGGATTTTCCCTCTAAGGCCCAGTCCTCTGTTCTTAACGCTACCTCGCAAACGCGGGAAATGGCGAATCGTATAAAAAAAAAAAAAATATATATATATATATATATATATATATATATATATATATATATATATATATTTTTTTTTTTTTTTTTATACTTTGTCGCTGTCTCCCGCGTTTGCGAGGTAGCGCAAGGAAACAGACGAAAGAAATGGCCCAACCCCCCCCCCCCATACACATGTACATACACACGTCCACACACGCAAATATTCATACCTACACAGCTTTCCATGGTTTACCCCAGACGCTTCACATGCCTTGATTCAATCCACTGACAGCACGTCAACCCCTGTATACCACATCGCTCCAATTCACTCTATTCCTTGCCCTCCTTTCACCCTCCTGCATGTTCAGGCCCCGATCACACAAAATCCTTTTCACTCCATCTTTCCACCTCCAATTTGGTCTCCCTCTTCTCCTCGTTCCCTCCACCTCCGACACATATATCCTCTTGGTCAATCTTTCCTCACTCATTCTCTCCATGTGCCCAAACCACTTCAAAACACCCTCTTCTGCTCTCTCAACCACGCTCTTTTTATTTCCACACATCTCTCTTACCCTTACGTTACTTACTCGATCAAACCACCTCACACCACACATTGTCCTCAAACATCTCATTTCCAGCACATCCATCCTCCTACGCACAACTCTATCCATAGCCCACGCCTCGCAACCATACAACATTGTTGGAACTACTATTCCTTCAAACATACCCATTTTTGCTTTCCGGGATAATGTTCTCGACTTCCACACATTTTTCAAGGCTCCCAAAATTTTCGTCCCCTCCCCCACCCTATGATCCACTTCCGCTTCCATGGTTCCATCCGCTGACAGATCCACTCCCAGATATCTAAAACACTTCACTTCCTCCAGTTTTTCTCCATTCAAACTCACCTCCCAATTGACTTGACCCTCAACCCTACTGTACCTAATAACCTTGCTCTTATTGACATTTACTCTTAACTTTCTTCTTCCACACACTTTACCAAACTCCGTCACCAGCTTCTGCAGTTTCTCACATGAATCCGCCACCAGCGCTGTATCATCAGCGAACAACAACTGACTCACTTCCCAAGCTCTCTCATCCCCAACAGACTTCATACTTGCCCCTCTTTCCAAAACTCTTGCATTTACCTCCCTAACAACCCCATCCATAAACAAATTAAACAACCATGGAGACATCACACACCCCTGCCGCAAACCTACATTCACTGAGAACCAATCACTTTCCTCTCTTCCTACACGTACACATGCCTTACATCCTCGATAAAAACTTTTCACTGCTTCTAACAACTTTCCTCCCACACCATATATTCTTAATACCTTCCACAGAGCATCTCTATCAACTCTATCATATGCCTTCTCCAGATCCATAAATGCTACATACAAATCCATTTGCTTTTCTAAGTATTTCTCACATACATTCTTCAAAGCAAACACCTGATCCACACATCCTCTACCACTTCTGAAACCACACTGCTCTTCCCCAATCTGATGCTCTGTACATGCCTTCACCCTCTCAATCAATACCCTCCCATATAATTTACCAGGAATACTCAACAAACTTATACCTCTGTAATTTGAGCACTCACTCTTATCCCCTTTGCCTTTGTACAATGGCACTATGCAAGCATTCCGCCAATCCTCAGGCACCTCACCATGAGTCATACATACATTAAATAACCTTACCAACCAGTCAACAATACAGTCACCCCCTTTTTTAATAAATTCCACTGCAATACCATCCAAACCTGCTGCCTTGCCGGCTTTCATCTTCCGCAAAGCTTTTACTACCTCTTCTCTGTTTACCAAATCATTTTCCCTAACCCTCTCACTTTGCACACCACCTCGACCCAAACACCCTATATCTGCCACTCTGTCATCAGACACATTCAACAAACCTTCAAAATACTCATTCCATCTCCTTCTCACATCACCACTACTTGTTATCACCTCCCCATTTACGCCCTTCACTGAAGTTCCCATTTGCTCCCTTGTCTTACGCACCCTATTTACCTCCTTCCAGAACATCTTTTTATTCTCCCTAAAATTTACTGATAGTCTCTCACCCCAACTCTCATTTGCCCTTTTTTTCACCTCTTGCACCTTTCTCTTGACCTCCTGTCTCTTTCTTTTATACTTCTCCCACTCAATTGCATTTTTTCCCTGCAAAAATCGTCCAAATGCCTCTCTCTTCTCTTTCACTAATACTCTTACTTCTTCATCCCACCACTCACTACCCTTTCTAAACAGCCCACCTCCCACTCTTCTCATGCCACAAGCATCTTTTGCGCAATCCATCACTGATTCCCTAAATACATCCCATTCCTCCCCCACTCCCCTTACTTCCATTGTTCTCACCTTTTTCCATTCTGTACACAGTCTCTCTTGATACTTCTTCACACAGGTCTCCTTCCCAAGCTCACTTACTCTCACCACCTTCTTCACCCCAACATTCACTCTTCTTTTCTGAAAACCCATACTAATCTTCACCTTAGCCTCCACAAGATAATGATCAGACATCCCTCCAGTTGCACCTCTCAGCACATTGACATCCAGAAGTCTCTCTTTCGCACGCCTGTCCATTAACACGTAATCCAATAACGCTCTCTGGCCATCTCTCCTACTTACATAAGTATACTTATGTATATCTCGCTTTTTAAACCAGGTATTCCCGATCATCAGTCCTTTTTCAGCACATAAATCTACAAGCTCTTCACCATTTCCATTTACAACACTGAACACCCCATGCATACCAATTATTCCCTCAACTGCCACATTACTCACCTTTGCATTCAAATCACCCATCACTATAACCCGGTCTCGTGCATCAAAACCGCTAACACACTCATTTAGCTGTTCCCAAAACACTTGCCTCTCATGATCTTTCTTCTCATGCCCAGGTGCATATGCACCAATAATCACCCACCTCTCTCCATCAACTTTCAGTTTTACCCATATTAATCGAGAATTTACTTTCTTACATTCTATGACATACTCCCACAACTCCTGTTTCAGGAGTATTGCTACTCCTTCCCTTGCTCTTGTCCTCTCACTAACCCCTGACTTCACTCCCCAGACATTTCCAAACCACTCTTCCCCTTTACCCTTGAGCTTCGTTTCACTCAGAGCCAAAACATCCAGGTTCCTTTCCTCAAACATACTACCTATCTCTCCTTTTTTCACATCTTGGTTACATCCACACACATTTAGGCACCCCACTCTGAGCCTTCGAGGAGGATGAGCACTCCCCGCGTGACTCCTTCTTCTGTTTCCCATTTTAGAAAGTTAATACAAGGAGGGGAGGATTTCCGGCCCCCCGCTCCCGTCCCCTCTAGTCGCTTTCTACGACACGCGAGGAATACGTGGGAAGTATATATATATAAATATAAATATAAATATATATAAATATATATATATATATATTTATATATATAATGAGAGATATGGTTCCGAGGAATTAATCTGCTTGTCACTTAAAGCCATTTGGACGCTTCCCCCACAGTTATATTCAGTCTATTTTCCAAATAATCATCTGTAATGTCTTCCAGACTTTTACCACATCAATATGTGAGTTTTTGATACTTTTTTCCCCACCATCACAAACACAGACCGAATGGTCTTTTTTGCTGTTTGAATTCCTTTGTTTGTATTCCTTTGTGATACTAGGCATTTTTTCCTGTCGGTAAACTAACCAAAGGCCAATATGATTTCACATACCATGAGCTTGTAGCACTGTGTAGCAGTCATTTCCGAAAGCTTTTTGCAGTTCTTTTTTCATCACATCTTGGTAGAGGCGAGTGTGAAAGTTGGCGGTGAGTGTAGGGAAAGAAAGAGGAAGTGACATATGTGAGAAAGAAGTAGTTGAAAAGATGGAGCTTAGAACTGTGTGTGTGGCCTGTGTGCCTAGGCACAGGGAGAGACTTGTGGAAGACTGGCAGCGTAGGATGAGGGGGAGGAAATTAAACTAGGTGAGTGGAAGAGGAGTGGAAGGTATTTAGGGGAGCAGTGCTTAATTGTTCGGTTTATAGTGTGAGGGGTTCAGGAGATGGGATGTGGACGTGGGAGAAAAGGCAGTAATAAATGGAACAATGAAGTTGCATACATCGCTTGTGAAAGAGTAAAGGGAGATTTTTTTTTTTTTTTTGGACGGTGTGTGCTGGGTGGAGTGCAAGTGACTGGGAGGAGGATAAGAGTAAATGATAGGAGGTCAGGAGAAAGGCACAAGAGCTGAAAAAAAAAAAAATGGGGTAGATAAGAGATAGGGAGAGAGAGAGAGTGTTTAGATGAGCTTGAGAGAGAATAAATACAATGTGCTCTAGGTTCCTGGGTGGGGACTTTGTAGTTGATGGAACCATGGGGGTCGCAGTGCGTGACGGGGTAAAAGATGAGTAAGGGTCTAAGATCCTGGTTACGTTTAGGATGGTGTGGAGGGCCGTAGAAGTCATTGTCTATTAGTGTAAAGGTTGGTGTGCGAGTGAATGGTGGGAGGTCAGTACATAATGCATGACGGCAAGAGCTTGTCTGGGTGCGTAAATGAGGCCATTGTTCGTTTGTTTCTGACGCTGCCTCGCTAAGGCGGGAAACATGCATTACACAAGACAGCTAGTGTGTGGATATGAGCAATGGAGGCCGTTCTCTCGTCTGTTCATGGCTCTACCTCGCTAAAATGAGAAACGGCGAACAAATGAATGAATGAATATATATATATATATATATATATATATATATATATATATATATATATATATATATATATATATATATATATATATATATATACATATATATATATATGTATATATATATATATATATATATATATATATATATATATATATATATATATATATATATATACCTAATTATGCTGTACAAACTGGAGATTCCACACTAATGGGGCTCCATCACTGGAACTTTCTTCATCACGCAACTTTTGAACTACTGTATACACTCCACATTCACAATTTTCTCAGCTAGTTCATCCCATTTGTCTGATACTCCTGTGTTATAAAAGGACTTCTTTTTTTTTTCTTACATTTATTCTGATAAGTGTCTTGTTTAATTTCATGGTATGGCCTCCAGCTGCTGTGTTATTGCATCTTGGATAGAATTATGTATTGCTGATAATCTTCAGAATGATTTATAAATCGACTGTGATCAAGTCACATCTGTCTCTTCTCTTTTCCATGGTCGGCAAAGTTATGGTTCTCTAACCTTTCACTGTAACTCAGTTTTTTTTTTAAAATTCTAGTGCCATCTTTTGCCATCTTTGTCGCCCTTGTGTGTGTGTGTGTGTGTGTGTGTGTGTGTGTGTGTGTGTGTGTGTGTGTGTGTGATCATCTATTTGTGTGTAAGGAGAAAGTTTTTCAATCATTGGACCTCAGTTCTTCGCCCCCTTTTTTTTTCTTTTGTCTTCACCTGATATTCACTCATCCTATTTCATTTTCTCATAATTCTCTTCATATAAAAGTAATTTCTCACCCGTTTCTAGACGCTTTTATAATAGATTTTTTTTTTTTTATTTCTCGTCGTATTATCAACCCGAAAGTTTCCTCCCCACAGTCAAGGAATGGGTCAGTATCAGCCGCATTAAAACATGAAGACTTCAACCATGTCACCTTCTGACCATCTTATAAGGGATTAAATCCTTAGTTGGTGGTCTCCTGCGGTAGTTCAAACCCGTTTAGTTCAGATAGAACTTCTCTCCTCTCGGTGTTCTCAGTTTTCGATCTCTCACATTTTGTTTTAAGACTGAAATCCAATAGCCATTCTTGCGTCGGAGTGCCGGATCCTCTGTAGGATGTTGCGATGCCCAGTACGCCTCTCCCAATGAGCTCGGCGCCGTCGTCCACACACTCCTTCAGGTGTGGTTTACTTCTTGTGGCAACTCACTGATGTAAGTCAGGGAGTAATGTTAGGCCCCTACAGGACCTCGCCAAGTCTAAATGGGGCTCAGGACGGGACCATTGTATTGACAGGGAGTTGTTTCAAGGCAGAGGTCTGGCGTCTCTAGCATTAACAACATAGGAGGCTTATAAGCCAGCCTTGTAGGACACCACTCGTTATTCCTGTATACCTTGGAAAGGCACGTCTGATGCTTGTCCCTTTGTTCCCTTGAGTCGGATGGTAATTACTGATGCTATACCCATCCCACTGCACTAATCCTTCATCTAATAACCTCCCTGTGAGTAGGATTTCTCCAGGGCCTCGTCAAGGGCTTCGGGACGATCCTGAAACACGTAAGGGTGGGAGGAGGGGAACAACGTTGGAGCCCTGTGTCTGGTGTGGGTCAAGGTGGTGGATGAGTCTTCTCAAATCACGTCTCATGGTCTCGATGCTTCTCATGTATTCTCTCTCTCTCTCTCTCTCTCTCTCTCTCTCTCTCTCTCTCTCTCTCTCTCTCTCTCTCTCTCTCTCTCTCTCTCTCATGCCAGGGAGCTACAGCCGGGGGTGCACATCTTGACGTGTAGATACACACTGATAGTAAGCCTAGATTTCCTCCCACATATACCCTTCTCTCAGTTAACCTTCCTTGAGAGTGATTTACACTAATTATATATCACGTAATGACAGTTTGCTTCTTATAGACGTATGGTAAAGCTATCAGTGATAATTAACCTTCATTTATTTTCGCTCGCAGTTTTTCTCTTCCTTTCTTCCTCTCGTATGATTTGATTTCTTTTTTATACTACTCCATTCATTAGTTGGTTCCTTGTACCATTCAAAGAGTGCCTTCTTTACCTTGATATATCTCTACTTCCCTTAGTGTATTAACACTGCCTGACAACTCACGCCTCTGTAGTCATCTTCTTCCCTTACTGTCTGTCTCTCCAACCTCCCTAAGCATCATCCAGTTGCCGACTCCCTCTCTCTAAACTTCATAGAACTTCGTGATATCACCGGTCCATATTGTGATCCCTAGCATCCAGCTTTATATATCCCACGGATGAGTTCAGTTCAACATAGCTCCTTTTCCCTTTTTTTTTTTTTTGTCTCCCACGAGCGATTGGGTTTGCCTCTGCAGCCTTCACTGTCCTGTTACTAACCCCGCTCTCAGTCCTTGAGACGACACGGTCTGTCCTCCCGGCTGGTGCACCCGTGGATGACGTCCTCCCTCCCTCCCTCGTCTGTCGTGTCCCCCATCATCAGACCCAACATTGATTGGTGACTGACTGGGTCTCTAGGGCGGGTAGGTGGGTGGGTGGGTGGGTGGTTTGGTTTCTTTCCCCTCCTCTGCCACGGTGACACGAGAGATTGCCTTGCTCACATTCCCACAACTGCCCTCCCAATTCTCATTTCATCAGCAGTGAGTCTGAGTCGTTCTGTAGTCGCGTTCTTTACAGTTAAGAAGAAGAAAAAGGGATCCATTTTTTTTTACGAAGACCTTGTCTCTCATATGGCAGGGCTGGTCTTGCCACCACCTAGCACTAGCGTGATGCCACGTCCTCCTCCTCCTCCTCCTCCTCCTCCTCCTCCTCCTCTTCCATTATCAGATTGCTGCTCATATGTCCTGCGCTGGTACGACCCAGGCAGCCGGATCGCCTGTCGCCTTCAGCAGCTCTCTTCCATACTTCTCTCTCTCTCTCTCTCTCTCTCTCTCTCTCTCTCTCTCTCTCTCTCTCTCTCTCTCTCCATGTCTTCCATCCCGTCACTCACTGGTATTTCCTTGTCTCCGCTGATAGGTTACCTTCACGCTGTGATGGGGATTGTTGTCTGGTCCTGTGTTAACTCCTCGTCCTCGTCCTCCTCCTCCTCCTCCTCCTCCTCCTCCTGCCCTTCACCCAGGCCAGTCAGCCGCTGCGTTTCACAGAGCTTTGATCCATCCCCTTCTGTCCTTCCTGTTGTAGGGCTCCCGTTTGACGATAGAGTCTTGCTGGGTCGTCCAGCCTCGTCTCGAGTGTTGCCAAGCCTCTCCACTCTTTTGGCCCTTGCTCCTTCCTCCCTCCTTCCCTCCTCCTCCTCCTCTCTCCTCCTCCTCCTCCTCCACCACCACCACCACCATCACCGTTTTCTTCATTAAATCGTAAATTATGTCCATCGCTCCTTCACGTCTTGAGAGGGGGGGGGGTGATATACTCCCTTGACTCCCTCTGCTTCAAGGTTCCCCCGTGTACCTCACCTGAGGAAGCTTCTTCCTGTTGATCATCAGTCGAGGCTTCGGTTGTGTCTGGCATCGTGAGCCAGTGCACGGGTCTCCCCGGCCTGTGGACGCCCCTCCTCCCAACAGCATGGGCGTAGGGTGTACGTCAGTCATCGCAAGGCATATATATATATATATATATATATATATATATATATATATATATATATATATATATATATATATATATATATATATATATATATATCCCCCTTCCATAATTGATCGCCGTTTCCTCGCGTCAGCGATGTAGCGCCAGGAACAGACGAAGAAAGGTCACATCTGCCTCACATCCATTCTCTAGCAGTCGTGTGTGTGTGTGTGTGTGTGTGTGTGTGTGTGTGTGTGTGTGTGTGTGTGTGTGTGTGTGTGTGGTGCGTTATAACCTATAATCATTACTACAACACATCACACTTCCAAAAAACCAATGACACCCACCACAGATGCAACACATAACAGGTCTTATGTAAGTTCTGTATGAGTGGCGTATAAGAGATGCAACAAATAAATTACAAAGACCACGTAGCATTTTTTTTTTTTTTTGGTTCCTTCCCATCCGGGGAGATAACACGTATAACCTCCGGAAAATAAATGAGGCTATTTTTTTTTTTCCCCATTTCCTCCTGAAACACGGGCATTATCTGGGCCGTTTAAGAAGATATTAATAAAAAAGAATTGAATCACTTGCAGGTATTTTCCCCTTTGGTTGGTTTATATTCCCCCTCGTACTTAGCCACGCTGTATTCTCTGTCTTTATCTCTCTCTCTCTCTCTCTACACACACACACACACCAGGTGGCAGGCAGCCATCAACCAGGGTATTACTGGTTAGGTATTGGGAAGGTCTCGTGACAGCGTCACAGTGGCTGTCTAGTTTCCCTCCCAGTCTACGTTGTTGTCTTATTTTCCCTACGTGACGTAGGCGTTGGTTACCGGCACCAGCACAGGCACTCTGTCCATATTACAAATTATAGTCGACAACATGTAAGCTCCCACGACTTCTTATTCCCAAATCTGAATTCTCCTGCGGTGAGTACAACGCGCTCGTCTGCCGAAGGGCAGTGTTTCATCTTGCAAAAAAGGTCATGAGATTGAAAAAGGTCTGAAAAAGGTCAAGAGATTGGTTTTTTTTCAGTGAGTGTAGAACTCCATCTCTTTATTGTGGAAGGAAAAGGTATTTATAACTAAACATTACTGGGTTATTTAGAAACTCATGGTTGATGTTCCAATATGCTTTCAGTACAGCTTCCTCTGTACGACTGCATAATAATATGTTTCGACTGAACGTTTTGAAGTGGTTTATTTAGGATGGCAGGCAGACATCAGTCACAGTCCATATGAATCCCCTTGTGAGATTTTTGATGCCATTGGCTCATGTGATGACGACGTGGCCCAATGGCACATCAAGAGTGAGTTGCTGCTGTTTTGTCTGTTTCCTTCCTTACACCGCTAAGCTTTAGGACTGACTCTCTTTACGTACTCGAGTCCTTCCTAACAGTTCGACCTCGCGTACTCTTAAAAGGTGGACTTCCCACGTCTTGAAAAGGAATTTGGTCCATGACCGGAGCCTTTGTGATCTCTCTCTCTCTCTCTCTCTCTCTCTCTCTCTCTCTCTCTCTCTCTCTCTCTCTCTCTCTCTCTCTCTCTCTTTTCATACATATTCGCTTTTTCCCGCGTTAGCGAAGTAGCGTTAAGAACTGAGCCTTAGAGGGAATATCCTCACTTGGTCCCCCTTCTCTGTATCTTCTTTTGGGAAATTCAAAACGGGAGGGGGAGGATTTCCAGCCCCCCCCCTCCCCCCGCTCCCTCCCCTTTTAGTTACCTTTTACGAACACGCAGGGAATACGTGGGAAGTATTTTTTCTCCCCAATCCCCAGGGATGTTATGTACATATATATGGCTTGTTGCAAGAGTATGCTAGACGCGTGAGTCTAACTTGCCTTTTAGTAATGACCGGAGTATCTGGCTGTCCGTAGCGCTTATGCAAATTACATCCTGAAGGGAATTAGGGTAAAGTCCTCCCAGCTTGTGTTGCCCATATTCGCTCTCTTCGTTGCAGAAATTGTCAGAGAACCAGAACTTGTGTTTGCGATGCAGTTGTTCCGATTGTAGTATATTGCCGTGCAGCATTTCGGGGTTATAGGAGATCAGATAAGGGGAATAAGAATGAATCAAACGGTGATTAGGGGCTTGGTGTCTTTAGAAATTACTAGATAATTTAGGTTGAAAAAAATGGTTTTAATGGAAGTATTCTTTTTATTTTTATCTTATCGACTGGACGAAGAAGACAAGTTGCGGTAGTTGGCCGAGAGGTAAGTGTGTGTGTGTGTGTGTGTGTGGGTTAGCGGTATGTCACGGTTGGCGAGTGAAAGTTGTAAATGACTTCACTGGAATGTAGGGGTGAGTGAGGAGCCGGTTGGACATTGTTGAATCATGTCTCAGGTTGGCGGTGATGATTCGTAAAGAATTTGGACAGTTATGCAGGAGGGTGAAAGGCATGCACGGGATAGAGTGAACTGGAACGATATGGTACATTGAGGTCGACGTGCAGTCAGTGGACCGACCCAAGGCATGTGAAAAGTCTGGGGTAAACCATCTCTCTCTCTCTCTCTCTCTCTCTCTCTCTCTCTCTCTCTCTCTCTCTCTCTCTCTCTCTCTCTCTCTCTCTCTTTCTATATATATATATATATATATATATATATATATATATATATATATATATATATATGTATATATATATATATATATATATATATATATATATATATATATATATATATATATATATATATATATATATACGCCCGTATATGAATGGCATATTATTTGAACCTAGCGTGTCGCAACATTGCACGAAATACGTTCAGGTTCAGACTAGATGAGTGTCATTGAGGAGTCTCTACCTGGGATTACTGTGGCACCAGGTGTACAGGAGATAAATCAAGGATGAGCTTTAGCCTCGTGTGAGATGAGATGATGACCCAAGCGACGGAAAACCGATATGCAAGCCTCTTAACAACTTAACCACTTCATTACACAATATCTGTCTCTAATGAGACTTTACAGGCATTTACAGCTTCGTGGTTGCCGTATTTCGTACATAGAAGTAGAGGAAGGTTTCCCGTCTATGACGAGGTTTTGCCACTAGACACAGAAGATGTATGTGGTAAGGATATTATCCATGTTGTCATCAAACCTTTGGCGTAAGATGACTAGGCTGCTTGATCCATAGTGTCGAGGACGTGTTTCTTAAGTTCAGCATTTACAGATAACCCATCCATGTTTGTTCATGTATTCATTATAACTCTCTCATAGCATGATAGAGTTATACAGCCAGCATTACTGTCGATATTCCTTAAGGCATTACGTATATGTAGCCCACAATGTATGGATGAAGAGTTTGAGAAGATATGTATGTAGAATTGGATCCAAGTTAAAATATGCTAGATCTTTCATTGATGAATCTTTTAGTTTGCCAAAGAAGCCATTTTGTAGAAATCGCCCCCCAAATCTCCCCTTGATACCAAGAATCTTTCCATTTTGACTATACTATTAAGTGTATTAAGTGCTCACCAGAAAAGTCTGCGTGTTGTGTTTACAGAATACCTTGCCAAAGCTGTAACGTGTTTGTTTACATGGGGCAGACTACTGGTATGGTAAGGATGTCTGTTCTTAATGATCATAAGTATTGTATAAGCACAGGATGGGCTTTCAGTTCTTGCTTATTCTCTTCAGTAGAAATTATGACTCCACTGTATTGACTGGACCAGTGCCACCTCAGTTGAAGCCTGTAACTCATTCATGAAGGGAAAGATCACTGAATATTTCACTGTTAAAGACACAAAGAACTATAACACGAATGTTAGTGAAGGTCTGTTTATATAACCCGGACAGCTCTGTCGTAGGGAAAAATATGCCAACGGCTTAATCCGCCCTGACCACGAAATGTTGATTCATGACAGGCACGGTGCCACACACACACACACACACACACACACACACACACACACACACACACACACACACATCCCTCTTCAAGCCGACGAAACATCGTGTCCTGTTTAATTACCTCGAGACACGACTTAACAGTTGTAAGTTTGGACAAGTCTTCTCAATTCGTTCAGAGAGAGAGAGAGAGAGAGAGAGAGAGAGAGAGAGAGAGAGAGAGAGAGAGAGAGAGAGAGAGAGCCACACAGTCTTGGAGAAGGTCGGCCAAACTTTCGCGAACACGCGTCTGTCTGTCCGTCCGTCCAGCTGTTGTTCGTCATAAAGCAGAGGTGGAGGGCTGTGGCTGCATCTGCCTTAGTTCGCTGACCTGATTTTCCTGTGGTATTGATTTGGATCGGTCGAGATGGCGCTACATTGGTCGGTGTGTGTGTGTGTGTGTGTGTATATGGGAATGACTGCGGGTAGCCAGGTGAGACTTAGGTAATACCAGTAGGCGGACGTGCATCTAGCGATGGGCGCTCATTGGTTGTAACGCGGTGCTGGGGCGTGTAGTTGGAGTAGTCTTGTCTTGGCCCGTGTTCTGGTTAGCGAGTTTCGGTCGTCGTTTCTTGATGATTGGTGCTTCGGCCACGTGAAGTCGTCTTGTACCTTGTTCACGGCGTGGTGTCCCTGTAGATTTAACATTCGTCTCTCGCGTAAGGGGGTTAGTCTTATGCTTCTTGGTGACATGTAGTATGATGGAGCCTCCCCTGTAGGTCGTAGGGTGAGTCTTCTGGACAATATACCTCAGTCTGTGCTTCCCACGTACGTTAGGGCAGGTTAGCAAGCACCTCACAATCTCCTTGTTGACATGTGAGTTCATAATCTACGTTGGCGTGTTGTTGCTGTGTCTTGCCTTCAGGTCCAGCTGGTGGCTCACGCTGAGGTTGATTGTTGCTGTATTCTGTAGTGGATGATTACAGAAACCACTGTAGTGTGTACAGGCAGTGTCTGATAGTCAGTATAAAGATACGTGAAATTTTAAGGCTGTATCCACATGGTAATAGGCCGCTGTGAAAATACGATCGTAAGCTTATGTAATGAGCCAGAGTTTTGCAAAATGATCTAATGCTGTAATTACCTGGCCACTTTGGGTTGGAGTGGGTTGGGGGGGGGAGGGTGTGTCTCTGACAAAGGCTCCTTTGTGGCCTCTGTAATCCCTCTTGCGCTACCGGATCACACGGAGGAGGAGGAGGAGGTGGAGGAGGAGGAACATGGTGGGTGCACACAGCACATCAGCCGGTGATTGTGGCGAAAATTGGAAAACTGATTTGGTGTGTTTCTGTTTAGGCTTCCGCCACGGGTGAGGGGGTGGAGGCGGTGCTGGTGCTGGCCTGTGTTTACATGTGGGTGCGATGCGATGGTCCGGGCTGGCGATGTGAGTGTGGTGTGTGTGTGGCACAAGGGGGAGAAATCTAGCCTGCGTTGTCACTGTGTGTATTCTGGATGACCCAAGAGCGAGGGAAACATTCAGGAATTGAAATGAAACGATGGGAGAGGAAGGGAAGCGTGACGCAAGGAAATAGAGTGAAGATGCAAAGAGGCTAAATTAAAAGAAAACGATGAGAAGGTATGAAAGCTGAAAGCTAAGCCTTAATTGACGAGAAAATACAACGAGACACAATCAAAAGAAAACCAAGGGAAGGGCGGAAGAAACGACGTGAGTGAAGAATAGAGAAGATACAAAGAGGCTAAATTAAAAGAAAACGAGAGAGAGAGAGAGAGAGAGAGAGAGAGAGAGAGAGAGAGAGAGAGAGAGAGAGAGAGAGAGAGAGTTGAGTGACGGAAATGATATTGGAAGGACCCCCAGCCAGAAGGAGGTTTCGGTACATATTTGTCGTCAGAGACAGAGGATGTGTTCCGACGCAACCTCGGATGACGGAGGGAAATGGATTGGATCCTGAACTTTTCCGGTGGAATGCGATTTACGGGGGCAAGAGGGAGCCGATACAGTGTTCGATGGCACACCCGCTGTATTAACACGTTGTGCTGTATTGTGTATTGGTGTGAACTGTGTAGTCGGTTGGTTACAAGAAGTGGAATGCTGTAATATGGTACTGTAGTGTGTGTTAAGATGAGGAGGATTCTGTAATGACATATACAGTGAGGGATGGGTTAGGATATAGTGAATGATGCGTTGTGGAGTGAATAATGGGTTTAGTTGAATGACTGGTGCGTTAAGATGAAGTGAATGATGAATTAAGAATGAAGAGTTGTGCTTTGTGAATTGAATGATGCATTAAGATGAAGTGAATGATGAATTAAGAATGAAGAATGATGCTTTGTGAAGTGAATGGTGCATTAAGATGGAAGTGAGTGATGAACTAAGAGTGAATAATTGTGCTTTGTGAAGTGAATGATGCATTGATATGAAGTGAATGATGAATTAAGAATGAAGAATGATGCTTTGTGAAGTGAATGGTGCATTAAGATGAATGACTTGTGCATTCAGATGAATTTATGTTTTATACATAGATGCGTCTGAGAGGAAGTCATTAACCCAACTCGCTACCTCTTTGTATAGTGCTCAAGTGAGCCATCTGGTGGAGGGTGACCTAAACTTTGTACGTCATAAGATACGTCATCAATACAGATGACGCACGGTGTACTGAAGCTCACTGTAATTGGAAATGAGTTAAGAAAATTTGATTAGTTCAAAAAATTTGATTCGTGAGGTGTGTGTGTGTGTGTGTGTGTGTGTGTGTGTGTGTGTGTGTGTGTGTGTGTGTGTGTGTGTATGAGGGAGGGAGCCAGCTGGATGAGTAGGAAATCTGAAATTGTCGCAGCGACTGAGAGGCTGAGAGAGGTTTAGCCACGCGTCGACGAGCTTGTAATATAACACACATCTTTTATGTTTCACGCGACAATGTTTACTGTTGTCAGATCTTACGTTCTGAAATATAGGCGACTTTTACCTTAAAGTTGAAAAAGTAGAGTTTTGAATTGAAAAAGTAGAGTTTGGAATTGAAAAAGTAGAGTTTTGAATTGAAAAAGTAGAGTTTTGAATTGAAAAAGTAGAGTTTTGAATTGGAAAAGTAGAGTTTTGAATTTGGTCTTAAGTTCAGAAGTCGAGTAATTTGGTCTTATGGAAGCGTGCGATCAGATTTTCTTTGAAGATTAAACGCATGTGAATCTTTAATGTTGATCTCAGTCAAAGATGCGGATTTAAGTCTATAATGCCATACACGGAGGTCGTTACTTGTTCATTGACTAATCCAATTAGTAGAGGATAACAAGTCCTGTTTCATATACATTTCCATTTCTTGTGTAATGTCAGAATAGACTATTTACTTAAAGATCAACCACATGCTCTCTACACTGCCACCCTGTTTCACCCACTTATAAGATCATGGCTGAAGATAAACCCCGTCGTGGATCATTAAGTCTCGTTTTCTCTATCACCTCCCATTTATCTCTTTATCTACGATTGAGAACATCTCTCAATCATTTATTCCTTTTTCGTTAATTCTCTTTACTGTGGCCTTACCTCCGTCTTCATCAACATCCTCCTCCTCCTCCTCCTCCTCCTCCTCCTCCTCCTCCCCCATCAGTTATCCTTTTCCGTCCTTTCCCCTCTTGCCCACGTCCGTCGTTCCCTCCCCTTGCCACTGTCCCTCATTGCCCTGCCTGGCTACATGCCCGACCCCTACACCTCCTTCCCCCCCTGAGCCAAGCGGGACCACTCATGATGTTTGCCGAAGGTTAATGAAAGAGCAAACATTCCCGGAGGAATTATATTTCTTTGGCAAGTTAATCCCCGGAATTGCGTCTCTATAATTGTTAGCCAGGGGTCCGTGGTCTGTCTCTCTCTCTGTCTGTGTGTCTGTCTCCATCTTTACGGGTTGGCTTAGGTGTTTGAGGAAGGTGCCGGCCGGGGTCCGTAGTCTGTCTCTCTCTCTGTCTGTGTGTCTGTCTCCATCTTTACGGGTTGGCTTAGGTGTTTGAGGAAGGTGCCGGCCGGAGGAGGAGGAGGTGGTGGTGGCCAAGTTCGTGTGAAACACCCACGACCGTCCCGTCCCGGCGATGTGGGTTCCGCGCAGGTCTCGCGAGCCGTTCGGACCAGCGAGAACCAGATGATTATGATCGACAGAGGAGAGAGAGAGAGAGAGAGAGAGAGAGAGAGAGAGAGAGAGAGAGAGAGAGAGAGAGAGAGAGAGAGAGAGAGAGAGAGATTAGGGGGGAAAGGGAGGAATAAGAGGAGAGAGTCAGTTGGCCACCTGGTGGGGGTTGGTGGGAAGGCGATCCACGCCGAAGACGATACCGTGAGTGAGTGACGAGGTCGCTGAGTGTGTCACGAGTGAGGGTGATCGATGGTTCCGCTGTCATGGTAGTGGTGGCTGAGGGCCGGCCAGGAGTGCCACACACACACACACACACACACACACACACACACACACACACACACACACACACACACAGCAGCAGCAGTAGCAGCAGCAACAGCAGCAGCAAATCTGCTTCGTGCTTGCGTAAACTCTACATACCTATCCTCTGTTCCTCCACTGCATCTCCCCCTCTCCAACACCCCCTTCTTTATCCTCCCCCTTACCAACCACTTGATAAGAAAGATGGGTCAAGACACAGTTGCAACGAGGCAGAGTTGACAAAAAGAGCCTAAAAAGCTGGTTGCTGGGTTTACATTGCGGAGAAGAGAAAATGTGAAATGAAAGGAAGTAAGGAAAATACTGCGGAAGACAATTGAAGGCAATTGGACACATTTTTGGAACAGTGCCGTAGTTAACGTTGATGTCTGGGCTGGTCCTGAGCCTGGGGTGAGGCTCGAGACTAGTATTGTACCAGTCTCGACCCGGTTAGCCGACTCCCGTCTCCCTCCCCTGGGGTAGCAAGACCCAAGTAATCCCATTTTCCCTGACCGTTCGCTCCCTGATTTGGTTTCTTGTGATACAGTGTTACCTCTGCCTTCCTTCCTCCCTTCCTTAGCGACACACACACACACACACACACACACACACACACACACACACACACACACACACACTGCAGGATGCGTTCTGCCTCCATCCGTATGGCCTAGCTTGGAGCCGTGGGTAAACTCGCTTCCACTGTTGGTTTTCCATTACCGTTGAATGTAAGCGTATTTCCGGTGGGTGAATGATGAAATAGAATTAATTTACTCCATTGACGCAGTGAATGACTGTCAAGGTTATTTCGAACCGACCTCTCCTGGCCTATGTTCTGGTGAATTGATTCGTCTACTCTGCCGACTGATGAATTGAGAGAGAATGAAAAGCTTAGCTGTGGGGTTTGAGCGCCTTAAGATGGTGTTCTAAACCGTTATGGTAGCAAGCATGGCAGGGTAAAGTGCACTGCTTGTCTCGAAGCCGTCGGCCCACAGGCAATACCAAGTGTTCATCCTCCCCTCAGAGGGGGGCAGGTCAGTAAATGGATGTCTGGCTTAGGCTGAGGTGTGTATGTATGTGTGTGTGTGTGTGTGTGTGTGTTTGTGTGTGTGTGTACAAGCGGAAAGACATGATGCATATGTACGAGTCTAAGAGACGGGGCAACACGAGTGTAGAACTTCCTCCCCATAACACGTAAATAGTAATCACAAATCGTAATCACTTGGCTGATGACGGGACACTGAGTGCACCAGGGTGTTACTGGGTAGGGTTTTGAGTGTGAGGGAGTTTTAGGTTAGGTTAGACGTTCCATTTACGGCCAGACACAATCTCCTGATTTTGTATAAACTTTTGTTCCCTTGACGTAGACTGTGTGTTGTGGTCGGTCGCTTATTTTGAGTGTATATCCTGGGCTGGACATGTCCCAATTCCCACTGGCTGGTGGCGGGGGTCATGTTTTTCTTCCTCGGCTCCTGCAGAGATCCCCTCTCTTCCCCTCCTCCCCCAACACACACACACACACACACACACACACACACACACACACACACACACACACACACACACACACACACACTCATACACATATTTACGACAGCCCAAGTCTCAAGAGCGTTGACCTCCCTCTCCGCACCGTACAAGTGAGTAAGTACACACCAGCTGTCAGCGAGAGAACCATTTTGGCCTTTGGTATGACAGACCGCGCGAGCAGATCAACCGGGAGGAGCCATGGTCGCTGGAGAAAGGGAGCAGCGTTCCTAGCTCATTGCTCCAGCGTCTCTTGAACCATTTGGTACAAACAGGCGTTGTGGCACGAGGGATTTGTGTCTTGACTCCCCTTCTGTGACCTGAAGTTCGCAGGGCCGTATTCTCAGGTCATCTCTACATACGTAGTCCCTCACCAGCTACCAGTCCAGTCTTCCAGGATATATTATGTCGCGAGTGAACGTTACAACGTCCAGGCGCTTGTCAAGTTCCATCAAGGCTTGAGGGAGCTGGAGGTAGAGGGTCCTCTTTCCATACGACAACTTCCAGAAGTACAGCTTCTCTGAGGAGACGCCAGTCGTCTGCGCTGTGCCTGGCTTCCTCTCCAGCTGGACTCGTGCGTACCCAGGAAGATCATTTCTGGCCACACGCTGGTCCTCCGCATCGCTGCTCCAGGTGTACAGACGTTCAGGGGAGTGAAGGCGAAAGGAAAAGGGCTGGCTGTACCAAAGCCCAAGGGCAGGTGGGTCCAGACGAGCGCCAAGGGAACGACGGCTCGGGAGGGGATGTAGGAAGTCTCCTGACGGCGCGAGAAGAGACCTGACACCTTGTGTAGCTGGGGTTTTCCTCACGCAAGCAAGAATATCCGTACCAGTATAGCCCAGGAACCGGTCTTTCCACAAAGGGTTTATTCCATCCGCTTTACGTGTTGGTCTCTCTCTCTCTCTCTCTCTCTCTCTCTCTCTCTCTCTCTCTCTCTCTCTCTCTCTCTCTCTCTCTCTCTCTCTCTCTCTCACACTCTATATATATATATATATATATATATATATATATATATATATATATATATATATATATATATATATATATATATATATATATATAACCTGCAGTCAGCACATACTCTAGTAACTAGTGTGTTCTAGCTACTGGCCTAGCAACTAACTAGTTGTGCTATTCGTGTTGTAACTAGGCTAGTCCAGCCACTACTAGGCTAGTAACACTGCCACTGAGCAGCCACACTAGAGGCACTCCTCAGACAGGTCTCCTAGGAACACCTTTAAGCGGCCTCTATTTTTACCTGCGGAAATCTGAGACGATGCCTTATTTACAGCCCTCGCTAGGGAGGAGGGAGGCTCAGGACTTTCACTCTCCTTGTGTATGTGTGTGTGTGTGTGTGTGAGAGTGGGAGGAAGGGAACTTCGTGTGTATTTCGTGGATTCACTCATGTGTCCGTGTATAACCGGAGTATCGGGGAAACAGCAGATGTCTTAGGGGAAATTTTCCGCGGTCAGATATTCCTTATTATCTTGGCCTCTGTGTGTCTCTCGTGGAACAGGCGAGTCGCTGGGGCTATACTGATAGTCTGTAAAACATCGTTTGAAGCTTCTCCTTATTCGTCGCCTCGTTCTTGACACCACGTCACTCACTCGATCGTTCTCACAAAGTTTCTTTATCCTTCTGGACAGGAGGGGGGAAGAACGTGGGAAAACAGTCTACGTATCTCTTGCATGTGTCGTACGAGGCAAGGAAGAAGGGGAGAGGGAGGTGTTGGGGAGGAAGACAGTCCTCCCCGTTTTTGGGGGGAGGGTTAGGGGAGGTATTCTATAAAAGGGGACAGGAAAAGAACCTTGGGGAGGTCTTGTCCTTAAAGCTTCTGGCTTCTTTTTTTTTTTGGGTGTGGTGTCTGAATGCGCCCCGCGTGTAACCAGGGTGAAAAATGAAAGGGAGATTTAGATTTAGATAAGAGAAAATCTGATTCTTCTGGTTCTGAATGAACCAGAGTTATGGAGGGAAGGGAAAGGAAAGGTTCGGGAGTCTCAAAGAGAGTGAAGTCTAAGGAGACCAAAGATGAAAAAAAAAGTGTGATACCTAATGAAGAAGCACTTGTGTCACTGGTGTATGAAAGAGTGCGTGTATTGTGGAAGTTGGAGGTGGGCAATAATGTCACGATGTGGAAGGTGGAGGTTGGTGGTGGTGGTGGTGGTGAGGGTATGTGGTCGGCACAGTGTTAGGAGGGGTGGTGGAGTGAGGGTGGTGGGGCTATGGTAGTGACAGTGTTTATAGGGTTAGATTAGGGACAGTGTTCTACAGGGGCAAAGTAGAGAGTGGGGCTCTGGTATGGGGTATTATCAGGGGTGGTTTGGGGTTTGGTAGTCTGGTAGGGAGAGTACCAGGAGGGTTGGATTGGGGTTGGATGGAACGGTGGCAAGAGGAACGGGATTGGTGAGGTTTGGAGGTGTGGTGGGGACAGTGTCACAAGAGATGGAGCTATACACGCTCTCATCACATTCCTAATTTCGTCTTTAATTTATAGGATAAAGTACCACTCCTAATATGAATTAATGAGCAAACACCGTGTTAATATACGTACGTTGAAGCCAGAGATTAGTAGAATTCCCCAGCTGGAAGACTTCTATTATAAGGGAGTTAGAATGTTTAGATATTTCCTTTTAATATTCTTATAATTTGAGTCCATAGCCTCAGTGTAGAGATGATGGCGAAGCATGGTACAGTGTCCCGTTTGTGCTGTCAGCAGTGGACATGGCATCACATAATGTTGGCCACTGTTGAGGACACTGTGGCCTCCGGATGGGTTCACTGTGGCCATGTGTTTCCCTGGGTTGGCTCCTGATGTAGTATATGGTAGCCCTGTGGTATGCTGTGGCGCCCCGTAGTGTATAATGTGTGGTCCTGTGGTATGCTGTGTGTGTGGCCCTTTAGTATGTATACTGTGTAGCCCACCGCTATGTTATGTGGCCCTCTGCTGTGTTATTTGGCCCGCATGTATACAGTGTAGGGTTCTGGTTTCCTCTGTAGTTGTTTGGTGTACAGCTTTGCGCTCTGGTCAACGGGTTGGGCATCGTGTTCAGATACGGTTGTTTACGTTGTGATTATATGGATGTGATCAGTCATGATGGTTGATTTAACGTTTTTCATACATTAAGGCGTCTCTTGTCTCCAACGAGGCCTTCTAGCGTGTTCACATTCGCTGTTTAATGTGCCAGCTATGATCTGTTAATCACCGGGGCTCGGTAGAACGACCCTTGACGATGATAATGATGGTTTGGTCACTGACAGAACCTCGAGGGTCAGCCAGGAGCCTCGCCATCGTGCCTTCGGTTTGTTTCGTCGTGCTCAAGGGTCTCCCAGTCGTACACAAGGGTCGTTTCGTCGCGCACAAAGGGTCGTTCCCTCATGCACCAAGGGGTCGTTCTGTCGCGCACGAAGGGTCGTTTCATCGTATTTAAGGGCGTTAAGTCGGGGCGGCAGTCGGTGTGTGGAGAGAGAGAGAGAGAGAGAGAGAGAGAGAGAGAGAGAGAGAGAGAGAGAGAGAGAGAGAGAGAGTAAGAACGGGGACGTGTTTGGCTTTCGTAACCACCACCTTCACCTGGTCAAAGGTCTCCCGGCAAGCTAACTGGGGTTTATCTGCGTCTAAAGTAACGTGACTTAAACCAGGTCGCGTGTTCGTTATCAACTAGCTGGTCCATCCATGGCCACACCTTCCCTCACACACACACACACACACACACACACACACACACACACATGTAGCGTTCGTTTTCCAGTGCGTTTTCCTCATAAATCTGAGAGTGAGTGTCGATCGGTGGGAACTATGGTGTGGTGTCGGGTTCCTTGCCAGCCAGCCAGCCAGGCAGCCGACCCTGTGGTGTTGTGTGTTGTGTGTGTGTGTGTGTGTGTGTGTGTGTGTGATGGCTCCTGGCTGAGGGTGATGACAGCGGGAGCAGCACGCGTGGTGAGGGAGGAGGTGACCCCGCCCTGTGTTATGTGGTAGGGTGCACCTCAACGTGTGGATGGGACTACGACACCACTACAGGTACTAACACCACCACTACCACCACCACCACCACCACGTCACTACCACAATTACCACCACCACCACTACCACGTCACTACCACAATCACCACCACCACCACCACGTCACTACTACAATTACCACCACCACTATCACGTCACTACCACAATCACCACCACCACTATCACGTCACTACCACAATCACCACCACCACTATCACGTCACTACCACAATCACCACCACCATGTCACTACCACAATCGCCACCACCACCACTTTCACGTCACTGTCATAATCACCACCATCTCCACCTTACTGCCATCATCACATCACTGTCAATCGCCTCCACCACCAGCCACCACCAACATCACTGTCTCTCCTCCTTCCTCTCCTCCTCCTGCCTTCCTCACACAAGATACACCATCAACTACCAATTACTCAAGGAACAATAACTTGTCGTCCCCACCTCAGTCGCTGCAGCTTCCAGTTTCCACCTCTCTCTCTCTCTCTCTCTCTCTCTCTCTCTCTCTCTCTCTCTCTCTCTCTCTCTCTCTCTCTCTCTCTCTCTCTCTCTCTCTCTCTCCAGACTTCAGCGGAGGTTTGGAAAAAGGGAGGTGTAATTAGGACCATCGTTGTGGTCCTGCTGGCTTACTGTGGGACCTGTTGGGCTCAGGTGTTCGTACTCTGCTATATTTTTTGTGGGAGGGGGGAGGGTAGTCATTAGCAAAGCGTACCTCACGGTGAAGCTTTTACACACACACACACACACACACACGCACACACGCGCGCGCGCGCGCGCGCGCGCGTACAGTGACAATCATAGACACACGCAGACAACCAGATCACTGGAGAGACAGGAGGAGCACAAGCGGACAGATGGATTGAAAGACAGACAGACAGATGGGCACTTAAGGCTCAGTAAGAAGATACAGGTGGTTGGAGTCTGTTGTTATTGGTGCCAGAAGTCATTTGGCAACCCCAGCAGAAGAGGTGTTAAAGAAAATGGATTTTTCGGGGCTCACAGAAGTGGAAGATTCCTTCGGTGGCCCGAAAATTGTATCTGGGGAGGTATAGACACCAGGGACCACAGGGGTCTTCTACACGGGCGGAAGTCATGCCAAGCATGTGAAAAAAAAAAAAAATGATTTTCCAAAAGGTAAATAAACGACAGAGAAACCTAGTTTAGAATTTTCCCTACGGATAGAGAACGTGGCTGACGAAAGTCGATCCTGAGTAATTGGGGAGATGATGATAGAGATGACACACACAGAGGAAGGAGATCACATCTGTGATCAACCATCGCCCAGGATGAGATATAGTACAGTGGTGTTTTTTTTTTTGTGTGTGTGTGTGAGTGACATTGAACAGTTGGCTTAGTTACCCATCATCATCCCTCATCCCCTCGTTGGAACGCCTCATTGGGAGAATTATCAAGGGGGTGAACTATCTCTTTTGATTAATAACAAGATGTGCCTATTAAGTGCGTGAGCAAGACGATGTGTGATAATGTGTTTGCAAGACAGGAACCACACTGCGTGCATCGCCAGTCTGGTTACCCCAGTGGAAGGGGCAATGAAAATTCAGTAGAAGATCCGAAGATGTGGGGGCAAGGAGGAGATTGTCCCCACTGTAAGGGGAAAAACGAATAACAGGAAGGAGGAGGATGTGTATATCTCGTCATGTGGAGTGTCCAGGGATGGTGGGAGGTAGAGGACCCGTACCAAGATGGGCTGCTGGAGTCGTCGACTATTCCCTAGGAAATGCCAGGAAAGCCATTTATCTCCAGCGTCTGGCCCATCTCTGCTGACTCTCTCTATCTCCATCTTTGTCAGCCTGCCATTGCTTACTGTCCACTCCACCACCACCCCCACCACCATCACCACCACCATCTTCTACCACACCATCCCTATCCTTCGCCATTTTTCTCACCGTTCCATCTATCACCATCACACTATCCCCAGCCTCACCATCATGGTCACTTACCTTTCTTCTAACCGTGACTACCACTGATCACCAACCGTCTTCTTCATCCCCACCATCACACTCGCCAACATCACCATTTCTCACCATCCCCTCCTCCATCATCACCACACCCACCATCTTCCTCCCTCCGTCACCACTGTAAACACCCTCCCATCACCAGTGAAGTCACCTCCCATCACCTATACGTACTCCTTCCCCTCCCATCACCTTTACACATCACCTTCCCCTCCCATCACCTATACACATCACCTTCCCCTCCCATCACCTCTACACACACACCTTCCCCTCCCATCACCTATACACGCACACACGCACACACCTTCCCCTCCCACCACCTCTACACACACCTTCCCCTCCCATTTCTTCTGCACATCATTTTCCTTTCACAACATCCTGATGGTCTATGACGAGGTTACCTGCTGGAGGACAGCACATGGGGTAAGCCAGATAACAGAAGACCTGATGGTCTGTGACGAGGTTATATGCTGGAGGACAGCACATGGGGTAAGCCAGATAACAAGACCTGATGGTCTCTGACGAGGTTATCTGCTGGAGGACAAGCACATGGGGAAAGCCAGATAGCAGAAGACCCGATGCTCTATAACGAGATTATCTGCTGGAGGACAGTCCATTGGGAAAGCCAGGTTACAGAAGACCTGATGGTCTTTGGAGGACGGTGGTGGTAGTAACAGTACTCTAAATTCCTTTTCTATATAGACAGAGAAGGGTCGGCGAGGCAAGGGTTGACAAGAGGAAGGACAGGGGAAGTGTAATGCGATAATGGGATTGACATGTGGAGGAACAGACGGTCAAGGACGTACTCGAGTGTCACCTCAAACACTCAAGGATTATTGTGTCAAGTTTGAAGATATAAGGGGGTAGTAAACACACACACACACACACACACACTCTACACACACCTTCCCCTCCCATTTCTTCTGCACATCATTTTCCTTTCACAACATCCTGATGGTCTATGACGAGGTTATCTGCTGGAGGACAGCACATGGGGTAAGCCAGATAACAGAAGACCTGATGGTCTGTGACGAGGTTATATGCTGGAGGACAGCACATGGGGTAAGCCAGATAACAAGACCTGATGGTCTCTGACGAGGTTATCTGCTGGAGGACAAGCACATGGGGAAAGCCAGATAAGAAGACCCGATGCTCTATAACGAGATTATCTGCTGGAGGACAGTCCATTGGGAAAGCCAGGTTACAGAAGACCTGATGGTCTTTGGAGGACGGTGGTGGTAGTAACAGTACTCTAAATTCCTTTTCTATATAGACAGAGAAGGGTCGGCGAGGCAAGGGTTGACAAGAGGAAGGACAGGGGAAGTGTAATGCGATAATGGGATTGACATGTGGAGGAACAGACGGTCAAGGACGTACTCGAGTGTCACCTCAAACACTCAAGGATTATTGTGTCAAGTTTGAAGATATAAGGGGGTAGTAAACACACACACACACACACACACACACACACACACACACGTAATAATAATAATAATAATAATAATAATAATAATAATAATAATGATAATAATGATGATAGTAATGATAATAATAATAATGATAATGATAATGATAAGAATAATGATAATAATTATCATTATTATCTTAAGATCATTATTATGATTATGATAATATTAGATGCAAGATTTATCATTATTATTATCATTATCATTATGTTAATAATGTTAATGATGATAACATTGATGGGGAGTCTTGAAGGGTACAAGGAAATAATCTTGTCACCTCGAAAATGTAACTGAGATTGGAACTCAAATTCAACTGTTGTTGTGAATTTCGAAATCGTTATACAATTTGGACTCAATGGAGTACGACTAATTTTACGTAAGTTATTGAAATTTTCTTAACGTTTGCTTGCAAGAATTTTCGGGTTTGGATATTAATACACCGTGATATTGACAAGTAATGCTTATTGCTCCGGATACCCGCCAGAATATCGAATATCTACAAGAGATGCGCTAGGAAACCCAACAGAATACCGATTATCTACAAGTGGCGCCTAGGAAACCCAACAGAATACCGATTATCTACAAGTGGTGCCTAGGAAAGCCAACAGAATGCCGATTATCTACAAGTGGTGCCTAGGAAAGCCAACAGAATATCTACAAGTGGTGCCTAGGAAACCCAACAGAATACCGATTATCTACAAGTGGTGCCGAGGAAACCCAACAGAATACCGATTATCTACAAGCGGTGCCTAGGAAACCCAACAGAATACCGATTATCTACAAGCGGTGCCTAGGAAACCCAACAGAATATCTACAAGTGGTGCCTAGGAAACCTGCCAGAAAGCCCACTGGAATATCTATAGACAGAGCCTAGGAAACTTGCTAGAATATCTACACTTCGTGCATAGGAAACTTGCCAGAATATCTACAGTTGGTGCACTGGAAACCCGCCTTCTTACCAGGAGACTCACCAAAGAGTATGTGCAAATAGCGCGTAGGAAACAGTGATGTAATCTGTAATGCATAAGAGTCGACCTGTCTATTACCATTTGGGTGATAGACGTCGCCAGTTCGATTCAGAAGCCACGGATGAAGGAAGGAATTGTTAAGGGTCGGTAGTGCGCTATGTACAGTGTGCGATGGACGGTAATGCGAAGAAGAAAACGGGGGAGAAGATTGGAGTGCTTCGCCAGAGGGTGTGGGGGGGGGGGGGATCAAAACTGTAAACGATGGTTATTTCTACTTGTATGAGTGTGTAAATTTCCTGTCAGAAAGGATGTGTGTGTGTGTGTGTGTGTGTGTGTGTGTGTGTGTGTGTGTGTGTGTGTGTGTGTGTTTTACGTCCCGTCTCTTAACCTTATGTATATGTGTGTCATGTCTTCCCTCTTTTGGTGTGTGTACACACACACACACACACACACACACACACACACACACACTCCAGCCTAAGCCAGGTAGCCATTTATCGCGCAGCCCCGAAGGGGAAGATGAACAGCTAGGATGGGTTGTGGGCCGACTACCGCACCCAGTGTGTGTGTGTGTGTGTGTGTTGACATGGATACATTTTTCTATCTATGACCGTCTTTATCTTTATCTGTCTATCCCACGTGTTCCCTGCGTGTCGTAGAAGGCGACTAAAAGGGGAGGGAGCGGAGGGGCTGGAAATCCTTCCCTCTCGTTAATAATGAGGAACGGAGAGGTGGGCCAAGTGAGGATATTCCCTCTTAGGCTCACTCCTCTGTTCTTAACGCTACCTCGCTAACGCGGGAAATGGCGAATATGTATGAAAGGAAAAAGATATCTGTATCTATATCATCTATCTATCTATCTATCTATCTATCTATCTATCTATATATATATATATATATATATATATATATATATATATATATATATATATATATATATATATATATCAGGAGAGGATGACAAGGGAAGGCTGGAGTGATCATTGTCTTCAGGCAGTATCGTGAGCCATCTTTACGACCGTGCGCGGGCGACACCACCCCTCCCTGTATAATGTATCCCTCCACCTCAACCCCCCCACCATGCATTATGTATACTGCGGCCCGCGCCATTCATATTGTATGCCTGGTCGACGTGCGGCCGGCGAAGTATGGCAACGGGTCGTGTGTGTGTGTGTGTGTGTGTGTGTGTGTGTGTGTGGTGAGGGTTCAGGGGTTGTGGTATGTTGTTGTTATGTGGGACGACTAGTGTGGGAGTGAGGTTAGGTAAGAAGGAGGTTGGGGGGTTTAGTTATAGCTAAGAACAACCTGGGTTCCATTTGATAACCAAGTAGCTTATGTTTCTCTCTCTCTCTCTCTCTCTCTCTCTCTCTCTCTCTCTCTCTCTCTCTCTCTCTCTCTCTCTCTCTCTCTCCTTCCATGTCTCCCAATATTCCACTCGAAATCAGTGTGCTGTTCAGTGGGGAGAAGTTTCCATTTCTTCCACGAAAGAGGAGAGAGAGAGAGAGAGAGAGAGAGAGAGAGAGAGAGAGAGAGAGAGAGAGAGAGAGAGAGAGAGAGAGAGACAGAGAGAGAGAGAGAGATAAATAGATAGATAGATAGATAGATAGATAGATAGATAGAGAGAGAGAGAGAGAGAGAGAGAGAGAGAGAGAGAGAGAGAGAGAGAGAGAGAGAGAGAGAGAACCCGAAGTGTAGCCGCCAAAGGGAAGGGCAGTGTGTCCTCCCCCCCCCCAACACCATCTCCCACTCCTAGACACACACACACACACACACACACACGCATATATATATATATATATATATATATATATATATATATATATATATATATATATATATATATATATATATATATATATATAGGTTATCTGCAGGGTGAGGGCGGGGCGGGAGGGAGGGCCTGGCCTGGTTTGTCCCTCGTCCGTGTCGAGGAACACCGCCGCCGCCACAGTGTGTGTGTGTGTGTGAGGGAGGTGATCCTTGAGTCATCATCACTTGGCGATCGGTGACAGACCAAATGGTAGCAAAAGAAAGTTACTGAAATGATCTGTTTCAAGTGTAAGGAACCTTACAGCTCAGACACGAGGGGCGTCGTGATGTCCACTTGATAAGAACAGGAACACATGCACGCGGGTCTTCTTATCTTCACAGTGACTCACTGTCCCCCCCTGAAGATTCTAAGATAAGGGGAGGATGTATTACGAAGATTTAGGGAAAAAAAAAGGAAGCTAAGATCCTGTAGCCAGGGTAAACAGGCTCAGTAACATTATCACCTCGCGAAGTGGAAGACGTTGTGTTAAAAGATGCGCCAGTAAGTATTGAGGAACAAGACTTGTCAGTAAGGAAATGGCTCTTGTACAGGGTGTGTGAGAGATATAGATAAATAGATAGATAGATAGATAGATAGATAGAGAGAGAGAGAGAGAGAGAGAGAGAGAGAGAGAGAGAGAGAGAGAGAGAGAGAGAGAGCTGGTCTAGTCTCGCTCTCTGTTGTACACATGAAAAGCTTTTTACACATGGAGAGCCGAGGGCCACCTGCAGCTTACCAGGAGAGCTGGGTCGTCAAGCTAAGCTGTCGGGGAAGACGGTAGCCGAGGGGACGAATATATGCGAATGGCATGATTAAATACGTGATATAAGGAGAAATAAAGCGGATCCATGTACCTACATAAGCGAATCACGAAGCAGAGACGCGTGGTGGTCACAGATGAACTTAACAGTGTAGACCACGGGGTGGAAAATCAGTGCAGGAAAATTGGCTGAAGCGCTTTCGTGTATTTCCACCACATCTTCCGATGCCAGTGGTAACACATCACAGATGGAGGAGGAGAATATTGTTACAGGTGCACCAGTCGATGTTGCCGGGATCATCACGTCGTGCACGGGACTGGAGCAGGCGGGCGAGGGTGGTAGGGTAACTCAGGTGGAGTCGGGAGGACACTCGGGTAACGGTACCCGACCCTGCTACTGAGGTCACCACGGGTGTGTCAGGTCATCCACCTTCGTGTACAGGTCACTGGGAAGTGAATCTAGGATTGTAGGATTGTCATCGTACATTGGTGAGAAGCAGACCCAGTACACTGCATAATTACTCCACAACTCCCAGTACACATCAAATCCAGTACACACCAGATCCAGTACACATCAAACCCAGTACACATCAGACCCAGTACACACCAGACCCAGTACACATCAGACCCAGTACACATCAAACCCAGTGCACATTAGACCCAGTACACACCAGATCCAGTACACACCAGACCCAGTACACATCAGACCCAGTACACACCAGACCCAGTACACATCAGACCCAGTACACATCAGACCAAATCCCAGACAACCAGCTGCCTCAGACTGCCACGCGTGATCCCTGGGCATAGGGGAGGCCTGCCTCAGCTGCCCCCACACCTTGCATTATGACCTTCGCGTCACCGTGCCCTAAGGTTCGTTCCGGCGTGGACCAGCACGTGTGGCTTCCGACCCCGCGTGGCTCAGCACCGTCTTTTGTTTACAAGTAGCGGATGATAAAGAGGCGAATATTAACTCAAGGGTCGACTGGCGCTTCATGATTCTTACATGAGGAGCTGGCTGCTGCTGCTGCTGCTGCTGCTGCTGCTCGTGCAGCTGCTGTGCTGCCCCCCCCCCCCCCCCCCCCTCATCATCATTATGAAGGTAGTGTTTTGTATGTGTGTGTGTGTGTGTGTGTGTGTGTGTGTGTGTGTGTGTGTGTGTGTGTGTGTGTGTGTGTGCTTGCGCGTACAGACGTGTGATTAGGATATGGAAGAAGTATGGAAGTTGTATGGAAGAGATAAACTGAAGCTTCTCATTATCTTCCACAGTGTCGTAATGCAACCACGGAGGAACCAAATGGTCTGTTGCTCCCTGGATTCCCCGTGTTTATTCCTCATGATTATATTTTCGTCATTCGTCTCTCAATACCCATCGTTGTGTGGGGTGGCAAACCCTCCCCCACTCGTCTTAGGGTTGCGACAGACCGCGTCTTCCCTTACAAGGATATTTCTAAGAGTCTAGTGAATAACCTTTTATTCTACGGTCCTCCCCTCCCTCCCTCCCTCCCTCCTTCCCTCCCTCCCTCCCTCCCTCCCTCCTTCCCTCCCTCCCCCACGGACTCTTTTATTTTTTTCTAAAGAAAAAGGTTGAGGCTTCCATAAGCTTCCCTTTTTGTATATATACCCGAGGTTAGTGACACGAATGGAGGCTACGTCCGTGTCCATTGGGGTCGGGCGCTCCTCGCCTCAAGAGAGAGAGAGAGAGAGAGAGAGAGAGAGAGAGAGAGAGAGAGAGAGAGAGAGAGAGAGAGAGTCTGAAGGTGGTCGTCCTTCGTCTGCTTCACGCCTCGCTCGCTCGAGAACTCCCTCACCCTGTGGGTGATGAGTCTGTGACATCAGGGAGGAAGAGGTTACAGGGAGACTGACCTGGACCTGAAACTCACTCACGCGTGGTGGAGGTCATCGTGGTGGAGGGCACGCATGGTGGAGAGCATCGTGGTGGAGAGCACGCGTGGTGGAGGGCACGCGTGGTGGAGGGCATCGAACGCCATGAAACGAGGGATCGTGTGTGGTGTGAGGACCTGGTGGGAAGTCAGCCTCCACCATTCATGGTTGTCCCCTCACTCGTAGGTGTAGGCGGTCGGTCCATAGCGACGTCTCTTGTGCCGAGCGAGAGGCTTTATAAAGTATGTCTCCCTCCCTCCCTCCCTCAGTCCCTCCCTCCCTCCCTCCCTCCGTCCGTCCCTCACTCCCTCCCAAATGCTACCCAGCCTCTGCAGTGCAAGACGGTGGATCAGAAGAGCGTCGGAGAACGTTATGTTTTGAATCCAACCCTTTATATATATGCCCAGTGCCAACTCTATCTCCAATTTAAGTTCTCCTAAGGATTGACTGATAATTACACATACAGAATAAGAACTGGATATTTTGATGGAAATAAACTTGATTTTGGTGTAAAAGAAATTGTACACACGCCAACGAATATGATGAAGGGGGAAGTGGGGAGTTATCGATACAACGAAACGCAAATTTTCGTCCTTTTTTTTGGCAGTTGAGAAGATAATGTTTCTTAGTGCTTAGGGAATGAGGTTAGGTGAAGTATCCCGAACATCTGTTTTATGTACTTACTTGACTATCGGTTCCCAGTTGAAGGACCTCGCTTCTTTATCTCCGTCTCTGTATATTTTGTCTGTGCAAGTGAGGAGACGAGAGGGAACTCGATAGTGGTGCTGGGCAGCGGTGGATAGGCATTCGACACGACCCCATCATCAAGCATCCAGGAAAAGTGTTGTATGATGGCGAGCATGTGTGTGTGTGTGTGTGTGTGTGTGTGTGTGTGTGTGTGTGTGTGTGTGGAGAGGAGGAGGGCGATGATGATTACTGCCCTCCCTCCCCCAGCTATTGTTGGTGTGTTTGGGGAGGAGGGGGGTGGGTGGGGGAAGGTTAAGGCGTGGAGGACTTGAGGGGGGGAAGGGGGTTGGGGGGGAAGGGAGGGATGACAGCTCATTTGCCTTAAAACATTTTCATCTGTAAAACAAAACAATGGTTCTTTTTTCTTCTTCTTCATTTCACACCCAGAGTACAATGATTTAACACCCAGCGTACGATGGCTTACACTGTGAGGACGGGAAGTTGAATACCCTTTGTGTACGATGAACCTCCGTGGTTGTAGCGGTTAGCGTCCTTACCGTGATGCATTCATGGGTCGCAGAGGGTTCGAGGGCGTAGGTTCGAATCCTGGTTGCGGCGGTCGGTCCACAGTCGATCCAGCTGTTCATCCAAACTTAGGTTGATCAGATAGGTACCTGACTCACTCTAAGATATATATATATATATATATATATATATATATATATATATATATATATATATATATATATATATATACATATATATATATATATAAGGACGAGTGATAAACTTAGCAAGAGTGAATAATCCTTTTTTTATTAGCAATAGTCTTTTTTTTTCGTTACACTCCACTTTCTTGGGATTTAGTTTTTTCTTATCTAGGTCTTTTCCTTTTTCTTATGTTTTACTAATTCTAATTTTGTCACTGATCCTTATAATCCCTTATAACCCTTTCTTTATCAGCGAAATGTATTTCAATTTCACTCTCCTTCCTCTGGATATATATATATATATATATATATATATATATATATATATATATATATATATATATATATATATATATTATCCCTGGGGATAGGGGAGAAAGAATACTTCCCACGTATTCCCTGCGTGTCGTAGAAGGCGACTAAAAGGGGAGGGAGCGGGGGGCTGGAAATCCTCCCCTCTCATTTTTTTTTTGATTTTCCAAAAGAAGGAACAGAGAACGAGGCCAGGTGAGGATATTCCCTCAGAGGCCCAGTCCTCTGTTCTTAACGCTACCTTGCTAACGCGGGAAATGGCGAATAGTATGAAAGAAAGATATATATATATATATATATATATATATATATATATATATATATATATATATATATATATATATATATATATTGATGAGATGGCCTTGATGAGGGCCTCAGTCACCCGTGCCATCTCAGCTACCATAAGAATAGTTTTACGTATTAGTAAACACAGCTTAAGTGTGGCCACTCTCGAGTGCGCCTGGGATGGTCACATTTTAAATCCCACGGCAGAGAGAGAGAGAGAGAGAGAGAGAAAGAGAGAGAGAGAGAGAGAGAGAGAGAGAGAGAGAGAGAGAGAGAGAGAGAGAGAGAGAGAGAGAGTCGCTGCTCCTCCTCAGCTCTCGAAAGGAAGGGATGACTCAGTAGCCTGTATAAGTATCACTTACTGGGAGACACCATAGTTTTAAGTTGTGGTTTTTAGAGTATGTGTTGGTCTAGATGTACATAGACAAAGCGTTTCGGGGAGAGTGTGGGTGAAGGGCACGTATGTAGAGGTAGGTGGAGGCCAGTATAGAACGTAAAGGTACAATAAATTCGTTGCAGTCTGGATACTTTTTGAGATCGACAGTGGGACCCTGAAATTACGACGGTACAACCCTTTGAGCACGATATTAAGAGAGCCATTTGGTATTATTGGTTGCCTGGGGCTTTGACCTGACCCCGGACTGAGGTTAAGGGTCAAGTCCAACTGTATATCACAGTGGTTCAGTGAGAGGGTTTGGTCGATGGCCAGTCGTTCACTGTGGCCAGTTGTGTGGATGACAGTCGTCCGACTATGTGTGTTTTTGTTCGTAGGGCGAGTTGCATAAGTACTGTGTTATGCATAAATGCACCAGAGTCCCCGTGAGTAACATTACATAACTCAATGAATACGTTGACATAATCCTCTTACCCTTCCCTCGTACCATTAAATAACACGGTGTACTGGCATTCCTCTCATCCCCTGAGTATGTTGAGGTAAACTAGTGGATAAATTGACGTTTTCCTCATAAGAATGACATGACCCAGAGTACGATAATTTACCCCACCTCACATACGATGGCCTTGACTCGCCAGTATTGGATGCTGTGCCTGGAATACTGAGACAGGATCTCTTGAAGGAATGGTGACTGAACCCCCTCTCGTCGTTAACACTACACTGGATCTCGAGAGGACGATTGACCTAACCGACAAGTCTAGGGTTTTGTTTCATCTATAAACGCAGCGAGCGTAGGTCAGGATTTTGACGCTAGTTGGGTTCTTTGTCCATCAGGAAGGATTTGATCCCCCTCTGCAGGCTCCCGATGCGGGAAAGGGATTTGCAGAAGTTTTATCTCTGCCTCATTGCCCGTCACCAAACGCCTCTTATCAAGTGGCCGCCCCAAGGGTGTTTGTGTGTGTGTGTGTGTGTGTGTGTGGAGGAGAGGTGGGTTTTATCTCTTCCGGATGTGAGGTGCGACAAGGGCTTTGTCCACGGGGAGGCGAAGGTGAGGCTGACCGATAACTGAGGTGGTGTTTGAGACTGTGAACTGGTGGTGGTCCAGGCTTGAGAGACGGTAATGTCTTTACATTTCTGGTTGTATGTTGTAGATTGTGAAGTTCGTTTTGTTGTTGTCGTGTTCTGGTATCACTGGAGTACGGCTGTGGTCAAACCCACACATTGCATGCACACAATACACATCATCACTTTCACACACCACACATTACTTTCACACACCACGCATTACTTTCACACACCACACATTACTTTCTCACACCACACATTATTTTCACACACGCCACACATTACTTCCACACGCCACACATTACTTTCACACACCGCATTACTTTCACACACCACACATTACTTTCACATACCACACATCACTTTCACACACTACACATTACTTTCACACACCACGCATTACTTTCACACACCACACATTACTTTCACACACCACGCATTGCTTTCACACACCACACATTACTTTCACACACCACGCATTACTTTCACACACCACGCATTACTTTCACACACCACACATTACTTTCACACACCACGCATTACTTTCACACACCACACATTACTTTCACACACCACGCATTATTTTCACACACAACACATTACTTTCACACACCACACATCACTTTCACGAAGCCACACCTTTTTCACACACCACGCATTACTTTCACACACCACACATGACTTTCACACACCACGCATTACTTTCACACACAACACATTACTTTCACACACCACACATCACTTTCACGTAGCCACACCTTTTTTCACACACCACACATCACTTTCACACACCACACATCACTTTCACACACCACGCATTACTTTCACACACAAAACGTTACTTTCACACACCACACATTACTTTCACACACCACGCATTACTTTCACACATCACACATTACTTTCACACACCACGCAGAACACATCACTCAGTTTCCACATTACTGCCACTAGCCATAGATAATTACCACTAATTACATTACTACCGAACTACCGCATATCACTACTGCAAGCCTTACCTTACTACCACACTACCACACATCGCTACCACAGTCTCCACATCACCACCACACCACACATCACTGCTAACGATTATGTCATTACTACCACACTACCACACCACATTACCTCAGTCCGCGCGTCACTACCACACTACCACACATCACCACCACACTCCTCTCATCACTACCACACTACCAGATATCGTTAGTAATGTTTGGTAGTGTGGTAGAGATGTATGGTAGTGTCTCCACATAACTACCACACGCCACAGGTCACTACCATAGTCTCCACCTCACTACCACCCTACCACACATCACTACCACCCTACCACACATCACTACCACCCTCCTCACATCACTACCACCCTACCACACATCACTACCACCCTCCTCACATCACTACCACCCTACCACACATCACTACCACCCTCCTCACATGACTACCACCCTACCACACATCACTACCACCCTCCTCACATCACTACCACCCTACCACACATCACTACCACCCTCCTCACATCACTACCATCCTACCACACATCACTACCACCCTCTTCACATCACTACCACACTGCCACACATCACTACCACCCTCCTCACATCACTACCACACTGCCAAACATCACAACCGCACTCCTCACATCACTACCACACTGCCACACATCACTACCACCCTCCTCACATCACTACCACCCTCCTCACATCACTACCACACTGCCAAACATCACTACCGCACTCCTCACATCACCACCACATATTTCATTGCCACGCTACCACACATCACACCACTACCAGACGACTCCAACCCACCACACACACACACACACACACACACACACACACCACTCAGCTACCATCCATCTGTGTATATATTTCGCCGGAATTGCCTTCAGTTTGTATAGTGTCCAAAACATTAATCGAGGCAGAATGACATTACGTGTCGGGGGTTCTGACGAGAGCGGGGGGAAAAAAGTCAAGTTTACATTGAAATCGACGTCGTATTGACATTCCATTAACGATGTGTGAAGCTGGGAGAACCTCGGCCAGATCTTTGATCCTGGCGGAGGGCGCCTCATACTGGAGGGTGCCTCTGGAGGAGGAGGGAACCCGTCTGGAGGGGTACGTCTAACCGGGGGTATGGTGCTAAGGGTGGGGTAGGGTGAGGACCTCCCACTGAAGGGAACCTTTTGCTGGAGGGCGCCTGTCTTTGGAGGGAACTTCTCACTGGAGGGTGTCTTTCAGTGGAGGGAACGTCTCACGGGGAGGGATGGAACCTGCCTCTAAAGGACACATCTCGCTGGAGGGAACCTCACACCGATAGGCACCCACGCTAAGTCTTACGCCTCGAGCTGATGTGTGTGTGTGTGTATGATGTATGTTTATATTACTCCCAAGTTATAACCGCAGCAGAGTGTGCTGATGCGCCCGCGCTGCTCCTCCTTAATCTATGTCTGAATGAGCTGCGAATCCTTACCGTCTGTGCTGTTAAATCCTTACCACATCTATCAACCGTGAATAGGGTGCAGGGATAGGTAGATATCTATACGGACGAGGTACGTTTTTGACCCAGCTGTACCCTCAACAAGGTACAGACAGGTACGGGGAGGGACGAGTGAGGTACACTAGTGGCCAATTTGTACCGTCAGCAAGGTTTAGAAGTACCTAGATGTACCGTCGGTTGAGTGTCAGGAGTCGTGTACCGTACTGCATGTCGGGTAATGGAGCAGTTCCCAGTCCCGTAACTCTAAAGTTGTTCATAATCTCCACGAACCTTTACGGAGTCAGTCAGTGTTCGGACCGGGTTCGAATCCTCCGCTCTGTGAGTCATGCCAGCCAGGCGCCTTATGCCAGTCTCTTCTCTGATCATATCAACCTTTAAGCGAGAGACAGACTATAAAGGGCAAGTTATGGGTATTATACCTATGAATTTTGATTTTATGAACGTGTATATAGTAGCTGAGTGATTTATGTATTCTTCAGAGGCGATTCGTTCGTACACATCGGCAGCGCGGATTCGAATCCTTCCCCCTACGGACCAGAGATTGTCTCATTCAGAACCTTGGTTGATAAAGCAACGTTTCACTGAATCTTGTGAAAAGGTAATGAGACTAGAAAGAGAATGGTGTTAAACTATTACATCCGCAGGTGTGTGTGTGTGTGTGTGTGTGTGTGTGTGTGTGTGTGTGTGTGGGAGATGAGGTTGGCGATTGAATGCTCCCAGCGAGCAACAAGTTCCCACACATCTGTCTTCACCGACGCTAAGAAATCCCTCGAGAATTCTTTTCGCATCAGCCTCCCGCTTGTGCAGTCATTGGAAGGAGTGAGGGGCCGACAACAACAACGTGTTAGTGAGTGTTTAAGTGGTATGAGAATGTATCCCCAACACCTGAAGAAGGTGAGAGAAGGAGGACGTCTTCTTCGCTTGGCGGATGTGCGTAGCTTGGCGTTGACGGCCTGAATCATGATGACTCTGGCCCTTGACGAAGCCTTGGTTAAGCCCAACCAACCGGCCAAACCGACAAGCCTCCCTCAAGCCCAACCAACCAACCAGCCTCCTTCACGCCCAGCCAACCAACCAGCTTTGTGCAGTGACCCCGCTTGCAGTGCCGCTTCTTCCCCCTCAAGCTCAACCAACCAACCAGCCTTGTACAGTGACCCCGCTTGCAGTGCCCCTTCTTCCCCCTCAAGCTCAACCAACCAACCAGCCTTGTGCAGTGCCCCCTCTTGCAGTGCCCCATCCCCCCTCAAGTCTCTGCGATGAACCCGTTCCTGCAGTGCCTCCATTCCTACAGGATCATACCCTGAGCGTATCTCCTTTCACTGCAATGTCGCAGTGCGTTATCCTTAAGAAATGGGTCCGCTGCGGTGTCACTGGCCATCGCTGTAGCTCTGTCCGTGTCCCCCCTCCTCCCCTTTCTCTGAGGCATCGCCTCTCCCCTGTGGTAGGGTCGTCCCTCATGATGCGCCGTCAGCCCACTGTGGCTGACACATCGTCATTTATCGTCAGCCCCTCCTTAGGTCCCCACGTCCGGACCCTCGCACATAAGCTCTGATTCGGACTTCGGTAAATCCGAGGGCGGTTTCGGACGAGTGTTACGTCAGGGCTGTGTGGACCGGCGTTTCTCCCGCGTTTACGTATTTCCGTCAGCTTCGGATTTATGTACCTGAGTCTCATTACGCATGTAGATATAGCGTGTTACACACGGTTCGATGTCTTCAATTAGATTTTACCTGTAGACGGGTGTAATTAAAAGGTAATAAGCACCTTCAGGCTCAGTTACTCGGTGTGAATATTATATCAACAGTGTCCACTGATAAGTTCCAGATGTTATCTGATGTTACTGATCTATATCTATAGATATATGAAGTCCTGTTAATGTGTTGCCTTCAATGAGTCTCGCTTCTGTAGACTTCTCTCCACATCCTGGGTCCAGCGGCTCCCTGGGCTTCTAAAATCGTACCAGACGTAATTTTACTCACAGGTCGACCGACGCTAATGAGTGAGACGAGGGTTGTGGCTGGAACTCGTAAGTAAGAGACGTAGGGTAGCAAAGGGTCAACTATGGAGAGGGTCAGTGGACGTTACCACAGGTGATGGAGGTTAAGGAGCCGGGGTGATGGAGAGGTTCGCTCCTCACCCTCCCTAATTCCACCTGGGGGTGTTGCCTGTTGCCGTGAGAATTTTAAGAGTCTCATCCTTTGGTCTCTTGTTTATTTTTCTTCTTCTTCATCAAAGTTTCCGGCGGCGTGGGAGACCATCACACGGAGAGTGGCTTGGCGAACAACTTCTCTAGAGTGCATCGGGGGGGGAGAGAGAGAGAGAGAGAGAGAGAGAGAGAGAGAGAGAGAGAGAGAGAGAGAGAGAGAGAGAGAGAGAGAGAGAGATGGAACGTGGAGTACGGATGCGCCATGTGGGATCACGATGCCCGTGAAGTCACTTGCTGTTTGCAGATGACGCCTTCCTGTTAGCTGCGCCAGATGCTGAGTGCGTCAGTGTGGTAGGTGATCTCGTTCTTGTGCGGACACTCAACGACACGATCCTTGGGCACGGTAGTACAGCCTAATGACGACGACAAGGCGACCCTTTTAGTGTATATGACGACCTGGCTTTTTGACCTGACCCCTCAAGGGCTAGGTCAAAGTTCACGCCCGTCACATCCCGTCAGAACTCACACCGAATTGGTCGTTGGTTCTCATCTCGCCCTATAAGCTAGTTACGAGTGCATGGTTAAGGACCTAATTGGCTGCCATGATTACGTACATCGTATCGCAAGTGATACGATGGTGAGCGAGGCTCTAGAACCACGTGCTTGACGTTACGATCAGTTACGTGGGAAGGACAGGTAACGTGAGCCTTGGTGGCTCATGACGAGGGCACCTGCGGTCCTAACCTAGTGATGGAGGTGCGATTAAAAGTGTCTTCCCCGGAGTATATTCCTTCCTTGGACAGAGCTTGCACTCGCCTGTTGAAGTCCCTTAAGCATAAAGGATTCGAACCGCATATCATGGGTGGTCGAACCTGTCTCGGGTGCCCGAACCTTACCTCCTGGGGTTTTCGAACCTTTTTTACTCGTTGTTTGAAGCTTTTCTCCGGAGTGTCCGAATCTCTTCTCCTGGGTGTTTAAACGTCATATAGATGCCCGAACCTCTCCTTGGTGTCTGAACCTCTTGTAGAAGATCAAACCTCTTCTCCTGGGTGTCTGAAACTCTCTTCTCGTGGGTTTCACAATGAAAGATTGAAATTTAAGGTTCTATCAACGTCGGTACTTATTTCCAGACCATTTTAAATGCCTTGGTGCTGCAAGGAATACCCGTGGGCTTGGAATATTCTCATCATTAGTTCCTCTAGACGTTATTATAAAGGATTTTAGTGAGGTACAAGACCATTTCACGGCTTTCCTTTGAGACGCGGGAGGAGACCTGATGAGAGAACCTTGGCTGACTGATGCACCTGTAAACCTGGTGTTTTTGCACGCTGGTCGAGACAGTGACTCCGTCGCCCTGGAATTAGTTGCCCTGAGGTCAAAGGAGCCTGATAAGCCCTCCACCTTGAGGGAGGGCACGGCTTTCAATCTCTGCTTCAAAGGGTAAATTAAAGGAACCGCGTATTGCAGTATAAAATATTCGATAAAGGGAAAGATAAAAGGGGGGACTTATAGCTAGAGGCCGTTCCATCATAATTAACAATTTAAAGACACGTTGTTTTAACCCGGATCTGAAAGCCTGTATGACGGGTTTTGCCTGAGGTAGCAGCAGAGCGTGTGTGTAGAATTACCCATTCGTGATTATGTTGTTATGTTGTACGAGGAGGGAGTTCTGCACTCATGAGGGCCCCCATCTCTTAAATTGTTTTGTGACTGATTACTACTTTGTGTGCTGCAAGGAACGAGAGTTATATACACTCCTGTTGCCCCGACTCCGAACATTGTTTTACGTGTATCATGTGTTTACTTGTGTGTGTGTATACACACAAACGCACACTCCAGCCTAAGCCAAGTACCCATTTATCGACCAGACACCGGGGGAGGATGAAGAGCAAGGGTGTGTGTGTGTGTGTGTGTGTGTGTGTGTGTGTGTGTGTGTGTGTGTGTAAGTGTAATCCGTTTGTGTGCATGCGGGCATATATATATATATATATATATATATATATATATATATATATATATATATATATATATATATATATATATATGGCCGCATGTGTACGCATGTGTTGTGATTAGTCATTATAAGAACGAAGAATATGAAACGTCAGTGACTTATCGACTTTATAAGCCTCGCCCCCCCCACCCCCGTGTGTCCTGTGTCCACTTGTTAAGTTGCCTGCACCATCAGGAAGCCTGGAGGAGGAGCCACTATTGTCTTCTTGCTTGCACCATCAGGAAACCTTAGGGAGGACCCGCCACTATTGTCTTCTTGCTTGCCCCATCAGGAAGCCTGGAGAAGGAGGAGGAGGAGGAGGAGCCACCACTACTGTCTTCTTGCCTGCACCATCAGGAAGCCAGGAGGAGGAGGAGGAGCCACCGCTGCTGTCTCCTTGCTTGCACCATCGGGGACCTGTGCCACGATATCCCTGGAGCTACTACTGCCTGATGCTCGCCTTTAAGTGACCTACGGCATTATATAAACCTTTGCAGCCGCTGTTCCGTGTTTACCATCAGATGAACAACGCCGTTTCCGTAATAAAGCCCCTTATCGTTCTCGCCTTTAAGTGAGTTTTATTACGGCGTCATGAAGCCTTGACTTCGTCTTGTCCCCCTCCTCGTCTAGTCATCGCTTCGTCTCGCCACCGAAATGACTTGCGCCGGGGGAGAAGAGCCCTCATCGGTCGACCTGTTGTCTCGTGCGAACCAATGAACCACCCTGAAGCATCGAACCCCTGCTTCATGCCCACCTTGGGTGTGAGTTGGCGGTGTTTGTTAGAACAAGGCTGTTTTGTGCCATCTTTGCTTCTTTTGGAGGTGTTTCGAACAAGGCTGTTTCGTGCCATCTTTGCCTCTTTTGGAGGTGTTTCGAACACGGCTGTTTCCTGCCATCTTTGCCTCTTTTGGAGGTGTTTCGTACACGGCTGTTTCCTGCCATCTTTGCCTCTTTTGGAGGTGTTTCGAACAAGGCTGTTTCGTGCCATCTTTGCCTCTTTTGGAGGTGATTTGAAGAAGGCTGTTACATGCCATCATTAACCTCTCAGTTGGCAGTGTTTTGAACAATAGCGATTTACGCAACAGTGGTTCATGGTGATGGTGCTCAAGGGTTGTACCATCGAGCTCAAGGGTCGAAGCGTCACGATCAAGGAGTTAGGAGCACCTTACCCAGCAGCACCACCAGCTCCCGGCACCTCCTCCTCCTCCTCCTGCTGGGTCGTGAACCCAGACTCCGTCCCAGTGGAGACCTCGAGAAGCAAGTCAGAGATCTTTACCTCCGCCGTTATTGGAAGATGAACCGGTTAACGAAAACAATACCTTCCCCTGGGGGAGGCTGAGAGCAGTACCCCAGCTGGGGGGCGGTGAAAGCAATACCCCAGCTGGGGGGCGGTGAAAGCAATGCCCCAGCTGGGGGGCGGTGAAAGCAATGCCCCAGCTGGGGGGCGGTGAAAGCAAAACCCCAGCTGGGGGGCGGTGAAAGCAATGCCCCAGCTGGGGGGCGGTGAAAGCAAAACCCCAGCTGGGGGGCGGTGAAAGCAATGCCCCAGCTGGGGGGCGGTGAAAGCAAAACCCCAGCTGGGGTTAGGGATGTTGGGGAGGACGCTTTAAGGAAGTTCCCCAGCTTGAGGTGGGGGGAAGCAGTTCCCCAGCTTGAGGTGGTGGTGGTGGTGATGGTGGGGGGAGAACACTTGGAAACACCTCTCATCCTGAGAGAGAGAGAGAGAGAGAGAGAGAGAGAGAGAGAGAGAGAGAGAGAGAGAGAGAGAGAGAGAGTCTATACCTGCTGCACGTGGAATGATACATTAGTATACCTTACGGCTCCCTATGTATAGTGGTGTATATCCTGTATTATTATTACGTATATCTTGTGTTTTTATGGCGTCTACGACACCTGTTGCTTGCCTCTCAGGCCAGCTGTATCTTGCATCATGTAGGGCCGTGTGTGCATGTTACTGTTGTCTTACGGTCTCGTATACCAACACCAGGTTAGAGCTAGCTCACTCCATGCAAAAGTTCTCTCTCTCTCTCTCTCTCTCTCTCTCTCTCTCTCTCTCTCTCTCTCTCTATATATATATATATATATATATATATATATATATATATATATATATATATATATATATACTACGCTGATTGGACGCGCCTGGCCTCCTGGCTGGCTGGTCTGGTCTGGTCTGGTCTGGTCTGGTCGACTGGCTGGTCTGGTCGACTGGCTGGCTGGTCTGGTGTGGTCTGGTGTGGTCTGGTCTGGTCTGGTCTGGTCGACTGGCTGGCTGGTCTGGTCTGGTCTGGTCTGGTCTGTTCTGGTCGACTGGCTGGCTGGCTGGTCTGGTCGACTGGCTGGCTGGCTGGCTGGTCTGGTCGACTGGCTGGCTGGCTGGCTGGCTGGTCTGGCTGGCTGGCTGGCTGGCTGGTCTGGCTGGCTGGCTGGCTGGCCTGCTTCTCCCTCCCCTTAATCAGCTGATGAGGCGACAGATCGATGAGCCGTTTTCTAAACATATTCTTCGTACGTTCCAAAGATGGCGCCTCTCCCCCTCCCCCATCTTCTTTATCTTCCTCTTTCTTTTGATGTGTTCCTTGTGTGTTGCCACACTCCCTCGCCTCCCATATGTTGCCATGACCCCCTCGCCTCTCACTCGCTTTGCCATACTTCGTCACCTCCGACGTGGTTTGTGCCACACTGCATCGCCTTTCATATCCCGCTATAACCCTCACCTCTCACATGGTGCCGTCCTGCCTCGCCTCGTATGCATTGCCGTAACCCTCACCTCTCACATATTGCCACACCTCCTGACCCATATTCCCCAGTGGCGTCCACACACACACACACACACACACACACACACACACACACACACACACACACACACAGTGTACTCAGAGCTCTTCCACTCTCCTTCAAAGACCGTCGTGGGGTGATTTTCGCCTTAGGGGCTGAGTCTGTACCGATGGCTCATGTCATTATCCTGCCTCACCCGGAGCACCTCCTGTCAGTCCACCGTCCTGGCAGGGCGCGCGCGTCGTGAGGGTAGCCGCCCGTGTCAGCGCGTCGTGTCGTCGTCTTGGGTACGGATGCATTGCGACGGCTGAAGGGAGTCTCAGCAGATGCTCATAATGTCAGCTTTTAAAGTTCCTTTGTGGCCCGATCGGCGCATCACACTCCTGGGTCTTGGTCTAGGGTTGTGGTCCACTGCCGATAGTACAGCAGGAGCTGGTGGGCCAGCTGGCCAGAACTGCCAGCGGGTCTCCCAAAGGCGAGAACAGAGAGGGGGGTGAGTGGAAGAGAAGGGTTCCAAACGGGGGTCGCCCAACGTAGTTTTTTCAAAACCTTCCGCAACCGAGTAGGCGATCACAGACGGCAGGTGTGTGTAGGTCTGTGCTGTCATTTACTGTCTTTGACGCCGACGGAGATCCTACCGTACCACCTGCGTGAGGGGTAACAGCGGTGTTGTCCTGTTAACATGTTAAGTGTCGACCCCGGCCACTGTCGTGGCGCAAGATTCGTGACGTAGCCATTCCTCCTTTTCGTAAGACAAAACGAAATGACACACATTCAGGAATGTGGGCCTGTCACGGGGAGAGAGAGAGAGAGAGAGAGAGAGAGAGAGAGAGAGAGAGAGAGAGAGAGAGAGAGAGAGAGAGAGAGAGGCTTTCACACACCCCCGGAGGTGTCTGACGGTGTGAGTTTACAGGAGCCTTATTTTGGTTCTGCCTCGGAGAGATGTCTACAGATGGCGAGTATGGTGGAGCTGCCACAGGAGGAGGAACTGCTGACGTCCAGATTCGGAAACGGTGGGGAGAAGAGGGTCGGGGGGGACCGGACACATATCGGCAACAGGGCCGAATGATTTCGGATACAGGGATGAACGGCTTCGGGAAATGTGGATGACTGGTTCCGGCCGAGATGGGCGAATGATTTTCGGATACAGGGAGGGCGGAAGGGAGGGAGGGAGGAGTGATTTCAGCTGTGGCTGAGTGGCAAGCAGACGGAAAGAGAGGCCAGGCCGGCCGAGGGCAACACCTGTTGCTGGACACCCTCAAGCAGACCCGGTGGCCAGATCTCTCTCTCTCTCTCTCTCTCTCTCTCTCTCTCTCTCTCTCTCTCTCTCTCTCTCTCTCTCTCTCTCTCTCTCTCTCGTGTGGTTCTCGTGCGCCATGCACCACATGACGCCACCATGGAGTGGAGGACCTGACCTACCGTGGAGTAGACATTATGTGTCGTAGTAGACATGAATTCTACTACTACTACTACTACTACTACTACTACTGCTGCTGCTGCTGCTGCTGCTGCTGCTGCTGCTACTGCTGCTACTGCTGCTGCTGCTGCTGCTACTACTACTACTACTACTACTACTACTACTACTACTACTAGCACAAGTCAGTTATCATCATCAGCTACCACAACCATCATGGTCTCCTTCACTGTTCTCATAACCATGACATCATGAGCCGCCATAACCGCGACTGTAGCAAGTGGCGCTGCTCTTGCCACCACCAACGGTACAACTGTTGTTGTTAATGAGCACACAAACAACTAATACTGCAGTTACTACCATTATTACCACACAAATTACCAGTACTGTAATTACCACCATTATTACCATTGCAGCAATCACTACCGCCATAATTACCACCAATACCACCAGCCACACGACTACCACCACCTTGACCACCAACCACCACCATTACCACCACCACCTTGACTACCAACCACCACTACTACCAACCACCACTACTACCACCACCATCTTGACCACCAACCACCACTACTACCACCACCATCTTGACCACCAACCACCACTACTACTACCACCACCTTGACCACCAACCACCACCACTACTACCACCATCTTGACCACCAACCACCACCACTACTACCACCACCTTGACTACCAACCACCACTACTACTACCACCATCTTGACTACCAACCACCACTACTACTACCACCATCTTGACCACCAACCACCACTACTACCACCACCACTACCACCACCAACCACCACTACTACCAGCATGACCACCACAAGTATACCACAATCCTCGACCTCAGAGCCTCACCTGCACAGCCACCATCACCCCGCCTTCTGCCCCTACCACAAACACCAACCATCATCACGACCACCATCACCAACCAGGCCAATAAACCTGTACGATAACCTGGGCTACAAATGTTCTTCAGTCTAATTTCTCCTCCCACTACGGATGAGAGACGACGCCATTGCCAGGTGTACGAGGCAAGAGCAGTCCGTCCGTCCGTCCGTCCGTCCGTCCTCAGCTTGAGGGAAGTGATGTTAAGGCGGGAGGGTCGGGGTGGGGTCGCACAGCCCGAGTAGGGCGCCCCCCTCAGGAGCGCTTCCTCCTTCGGGCTCTCGAAGTAGCAGGAGACCTACATGTTTTCGGCCCGTGTGTGTATATGTGTGCGTGTGTGTGTGTGTGTGTGTGTGTGTGTGTGTGTGTGTGTGTGTGTGTGTGTGTGTAGTAACGTCTGTTCTCTCTCTTTGCAGGTAGGTAGATGGGAACGAGCAGCGCCCCGCCCGTGTGTTGAAGAGGGTAAGGTAAGCCAAACCATCCCAGCCGACTAAGTAATTATAGGTGAAATGATTATCTGTTAATTATAGATCATTTCCCCCCCCTTCGGCGTGTGTGATGTTTCCCGCTCGCCAGCCTGCCTCTCTCCCTCCCTCGCTTGTTGCCACCGCCTCCTCCTGCTCCTCCAGCCACACTCGGGCCGCTGGGGTGGTGTTGAGGGCGTCGGCAGCAGCAGCTGGGGTGGTATGAGGTGAGGGGGTTGCTGGTCGTATATCCTGGTGCACAGGTGGGTGAGTACCGACTCACTAGAGGTACCGGCACTAGTGAGTCAGTGCCTCCTTCACCAGGAGGTCTGGTCACCCGTGAGTCACTGCCTCCCTCACCAGGAGGTATGGTCACCAGTGAGTCACTGCCTCCTTCACCAGGAGGTCTGGTCACCAGTGAGTCACTACCTCCCTCACCAGGAGACTCCACCACCAGTACGCATTTCAATTCTTTCCTCTCCCATGTCAAAGCGTCACTCCAAGGCTCTGGCGGAGACCAGCTGTCTGATGGAACTATACAGGAGGATCTGGCGATGGGAACCTTGGATAACCCCGAGCTATCGACCATCCCCGCCCCTGTATGATGTCCCTCCATCGCGTACAGCTTCTGCTGTGTGTGTGTGTGTGTTCTCCCTCCTCTCCATCCCATATGCCACGACCAGTGAGTGAAAGAGTTCACCTTATGTCTTAAGTGATGATGATTTAAGGAATGGTTCCTTTATCGTCAGTGGTGACCGGTGTTGAGTGATATACTCAAGGGCTTGAGGACCTTATGTAGGTGGGTGTGGCCTTCTATATACCAAAAGGGCCTCACGCAGACCATCAGGTTATGTACCATCACTGTGGAGGGAGGTTAGGGGAAATGGTGCTTCCCCGACACACACACACACACACACACACACACACACACACACACACACACACACACACACACACACACCCATCCCCTCATCCCCTCATCCCACTCTGTGCCATAGTCACATGTCCTCGTTTGTGTGTCTCCAAGCACCCCATTTCCCTCCCTTTATTTTGAAAGTCCGGCGTGTCTACATGTAAGGAGCTGTGAATGTCTCCGTTGTTAAGTCCTGGGCCTTGTCGTGTCGTACAGACGCACTTCTCACTTGGATGTAAACTGCTATGGGTTCCCTCCGGATCGAAAGTTCTTACATCATCATATTCTTTTTTCTTCCCAACCCCCCCCCCTCTCTCTCTCTCTCTCTCTCTCTCTCTCTCTCTCTCTCTCTCTCTCTCTCTCTCTCTCTCTCTCTCTCTCTCTCTTGTGTTAAGCTCGTGTTCGCATAACTTGGCCATTTGAAAATCCATCTTAAGAAAAAAGAAATTATATAAGATCTTTTTCTCGTGTTGTTTTATGAGTATTGCTCACACTTCACCACAGGGTCTCCGTCTGTCTGTCTGTCTGTCTGTCTGTCTCTCACTCTCTCTCTCTCTCTCTCTCTCTCTCTCTCTCTCTCTCTCTCTCTCTCTCTCTCTCTCTCTCTCTCTCTCTCCTCTCGTCCGGCGTCTACGACGTTTTAAATCATGTATACCGTCTCTCTCCCCCACACAGTAACTTTAAGTGTTTTCAGGAGTCGCGTCGCTCGGACCTGAGTTGAACACTGTCCCCCCTCCAGAGAATGTCCCCCGTTTAAGTGCGTGTGTGTGTGTGTGTGTGTGTGTGTGTGTGTGTGTGTGTGTGTGTGTGTGTGTGTGTCTGCGTGTTATATATTTTTCTTTTTTCTTTCTTAAATATCGTTATTTCTTCCTCGTCCGTCGTGGTTATTAGCGGCAAGTCAGCCCCTTCTAAAGCAGCCCCCGGAACGAAAAATCAATACGCAGCGCAGCCCCCTGCTATTGGGGAAGTCGGCCATCATTAAATACTACGACAAGGCTTCTGGGAGGAAGGCGGGGGCGAAAGTGGCGTAACGTGCGTATATGTGACGCCACACACGTACGCCTAGGCCTTCCCTTACCCACCCACCCCCACCACTTCTCCTTCCCTCCCCTCCCCCCCTGGCCGCCCTGCCCTTCTCCGTGATATTCTAATTATTAATTACAAACTTGGTGTGTGATGTTTTCACGTTCCAGTAATTTCCGTGGGCGTTTCCCTCGCGTTGCTCGTAGGCACGGAGGGAAACTCTTCTGAAAGAAATGAGAAAGAAGGTTGAAGTTGTGATTTGTACCAGCGGCTCTTTACGAAGGTTGTGGGGGAAGGGAATGGTGTGTGTGTCTGTGTGTGTGTGCGTGTGTGTCGTGTGATGATAATGCTATGATTCCCTCGCCATAATAAACGCTGTATAAGGAATATTCGCATGGATGTATAATGCAACATCCTGGTCTTTAAAAAAGTCAGTGGAATCCCGTCATTAATTTTAGATTTTATTTATTTATTATTTTTTTCATAAGTAACATTACTGCGGGCAAGTTGTGCAGTGGAAGAAAGTTTCAGTCGCCAGTATAACGTGTGGTGTGGCTAGGTTACGGCGCCGTAGTTTGAGCACAGGATTTTCTGCCTTAAAAGTTTTTTTAAGTTTAGGTTTGGGGTTAGGATAAGATCATGTTAGGTTAGGTTAGGTTAGGTTAGGTTAGGGTAGGACACGTTAGGTTAGGTTAGGTTAGGTTAGGTTAGATTAGGGTAGGACACGTTAGGTTAGGTTAGGTTAGGTTAGGGTAGGACACGTTAGGGTAGGTTAGGCTCGGTTAGGACGCGTTAGGTCAGGTTAGGCTCGGTTAGGACGTGTTAGGTCACGTTAAGTTAGGGTAAGTCACGTTAGTTTAGGTTTAGTTAGGTCACGTTATGTTACGTTAGGTCGCATTAAGTTAGGTTAAGTCGCATAAGTTTAGGTTGAATTAGGTCACGTTAGGTTAGGTTGTTAAGTTAGGTCACGTTAAGTTCGGGTAGGTTAGGCTACAGGTCACATTAGGTCACGTTAGGTTAGGATACATTAGGTCACGTTAAGTTAGGTTAGGTTAGTTTAAGTTAGGTTAGGTTAGGGTACATTAGGTCAGGTTAGGTTGTATTTTCCTCTCCTTTACGTTAAGGAAGATCTCTGTTTCCATACTTTTCCCCCCCGACTGCTTCTGCTGTTGTGTAAAACGCGCGGAACACAATCCATGACCTGAAATTTATATTTGCATACGTAATAGCCCGTAGTGATAAGACAGTCTCATAGTAAGTGTTATAAACAGAGTCTTATTAAACCTGGTTAAGAGCTATTTGGGGATCGTGTCCCTCTTTATTCCTTTTCTATGAACATATGTGTCTTCAGTGTATATATATATATATATATATATATATATATATATATATATATATATATATATATATATATAATATTGGCGTGTATAAACTGATGATAAGATACAATCAAGACAAGTTGGAATGGCAGTCATTGTTAAGGAAGTAAGAGACACACAATAACAGGATAATATCGATACATACGATGATACATAATTATGTATATACGGGAGAAGATAAGGATACATAACCACACAGAAGAATTTGAATTACACATTAAATGGAGATGGTTCGGATATGCAGCCACACTTAAGAATTTGAATTACAGATTAAGGGAGGAGATTTGCATATATAACCTCACAGAAGAATTTGGATTACATATTGACTTTGTTGTTCATGAGGTAGCTTTATGGGCGACATTCCCAAGGAAGGGTCGTGGAATACGATGAAAATTTTGTGATTATGAGTTTGTTATGCTTCGTGTACACAGCGAGTGTCCCCATGCCTCACGCTGTTCAAATGTGTTCATTGTCTCCATCATAGGTTCGAAGAATGTAATAGACTTGTTTGATTCTCATGCACCAAGAGATTATAATGATTTCATGTTGGATTATCTCAACACGATTGTGGAGGTGGAGAACAGGAACTAGTTACAATTAAGTGTGTTACTCGTTTCTTGGTCATGCTGGTGTGTCTTGAGGCCGCACGGTCATGTACCACGAGTGTAACACAGTACACAGTGTGAGTAAACCACACTTCTTGATCAGGAAATTATAAATGTTTGACAGTTTCCCCACATATATATATATATATATATATATATATATATATATATATATATATATATATATATATATATATATATAGCAGTTACTCTTCACAGAACACTTAGGATGTGCTGCTACGTCCAGTTTTTGGTGTCTCGTCTGCGCACACACGTTCTAATCTGTGTTCTATAAAGGAAATTTCAAGATTTGAGTTTCCGGTGCAATATCATGTGAGATGTGCGTGAAAGAATTGATGATCAGCCAGGTAACGACAAACCGGGAATGGAGTGCGATCCATCTGCGTGTACTGACGACAGGAATTCTCAAGACTTAAGTGGCGTACGTAATCATAAATGATACAGGAGTATTGAAGCCAGTGAATGAGAATGTATCATTCATACACAGTGTGAAGTCAGTTGGGTGGTTTAGTGTGAACCTTCGATATATATAGAAAATGTGTTCCGGTAGTACTTTGTTTATCTCCTCCGTTCTTACCGTGAGAGGATTTTCCAGAACCTGTCTATCGTTCCTTTCGGAAAGCTGTCTTGGTTCTTTGTCTTCTGTATTTACTCTTTATATGCATTCCTTTGGCTTTCTTGCTGCCATAAATCCTCTCCGGATACATTAGGTCGGATCTTATATGTTTACATTAAGATTTGCCTCGTTTATGCTATCAGAACGAGGATTGTTTTCCCTAACTCGGTCCCTGAACTCCACCCCTTCTCCATGTGTCGCTAGTGCTTCTGCACTGCGTGTGTGTGTGTGTGTGTTTTATGACTCATCTGACATTCCCGTCACCTTAACTTACTTGACCTGATGTACTTCTGGGGTTGTTCTGTTGTCTAAAGCCTTTTGTAATGTCTCCTGTGGTCATTGAGAGTTTTCTTTCTCTTTCTTCCCTCAGTCTATCACACATGACAAGGAAGCCATTGAATCCACGTAATATTTAATGGCTGTCACATATGCCCAGACGATATCTTATGATTCTCATTAATGTCAAAAAAAAAAAACTGGTATGTCCCTAGCTACGATTTTTTTTTCTTAGACTTTTTTTTCCATCTCCACCCTCAACTTTTTTTTTTTCTACTTGCACTATTGTCTTCTTCCAGTCCAAAAGTCTCAAGTCTTCCTTCCTCTTGCCTCAACAACATTCTGAATTTTGATGCAACCCATGAGTCATCTAAGCCCTGAAGCTTTATCTTTTTTCTATACTCCATGCCTCTAGTTTAATCTAGAATTACTCTATATTCCCTAAGATGTATAGATCCTCAACGCTCTTTACCATATACATTTTTTCCCCTGATTGTTCTTCCCGTCGGTGTATATGACTCCTTCTACAGCTCCAGCAGATCATATCCCATCCGTGCACCTCCATTTCCAGTGTCTCTCAGGTCTCGTTCTCTGCATCGGTCAATACCCTCTTTTGTTTCTGTTCATCGGGGTGAGTAGAACGTGTTCCCGGTCCTCTGTTCTTCCCGAGCAGTCTTTGGCCTCGTGTGTCGTGGGTACTTTCCCTTTTTGCTCTTCTGCCCCCAGGAACGTCCATGAAGACCTTCCCGACCTTTTCCATCAGCTTGCTTTCCCTGCACTGCGCCTCCTCCCTCCTCCGGATCCCTTTTCGTTGATTTGATTCTTCGTCGTACGTCAGTTCTTCCGTGATTCCCTTCACTCCCGGTAATGACGGCTGTTGTCTTCATACTCTTCGATTTCTTCTCCCAGTTTGTTAGTTCCCTCAACCCCCCAGTTGTAACTTCTGATCCCTTTTCTCCGATTGCCTGTAAATTTCCATTGCCCCATCCCCCATGGTTCCAAGGGGAGTTCCAGATGATTCATCTCTTGATTCTTCTCTGACTTTGTATTTTTTCCCTTCCGTCCATTGTGGTGGTCTCAATCCCCATCACTCCGGTCATCCATTCCGGGCCCAGATACAGCTGTGTGGTGCTGATGGCTTAATTTACCCCACCTGACACCATTTGGGATTTTCGAAGTTCTACCAAAGTTAGTTCTGAGCTTATGCTAAAAATGTACACCTTTTTTTTTGTGTCAGTCTAGAATTTTGATTAAGATCGTCACCCAAAATTTTACACCAATCCCTTTTGTTTCGTACGTGAGTTTCTTGGTGTTCTTCTCATCCGAGAATTATATACTAAAAGACAGACTCTAACCAGAAATCTTTTTTAACAAAGTGAATCGGGCACGTGATCAGTTAACACAAAGCGTTGTATTAATAATAGTCTTTTTTCATTCATTGTTAGACTCCGTAGATTCTTTATTTCAAAAACTTATTCATCCTATGTAGTTGCCTTTGATATATCAAAAGCTTTTGACAGGATGTGGCATTAGGAGTCTCATGTCTCAGCTCCACTCTTTTCATAACCTCTGTCTTTGCTCCCTCATATCTAGCGTCCTCTCTGGCCGATCTGTCTCCGTGGTTGTTGATGGATCAGCCTCTCCCACTTTTCTCCACTAACGGCGGTGACCGTCAAGGTTCTGTTCTCTTAAAACTTTTTTCCCTTTTTATAAACGATTTCCTCTCTTCTACAGGTAAATAAACGCACTGCCTCGCTGACCCGAGTCAAAGCCGCATTTTTCATAGGGCATTTAGTTTGTCCGTGCTGTCTAGTAGGAATGGATGAACAGCTGGGTGGACTGTGAAACCACACTGCCGCCACCAGGATTCGAACCTGTGCGCTCGACCCTGGGCGGCCCGTGAAGGCGTCACGGTCAGGAGCGGTAACCGCTACACCAGGGGGGGGGGATTCATTGGGGCCCCTCCTTCCCCCTTCCCCCCTAAAAAAAAATGGAATTAGCGCCTGTCATCAGCGCGTTGGCTGGAATCCCTCCTAATCCTCTCACAACCAGTGCTCTCATAACACCTCCACGTTGCCACGGTCAAATGATACGTTTTTAGAAATACTGCATTCAAGGGGGTCCTCCTCCCGGACTTCCTCCCTCCCCCCCTTCCTTCCTCCCCCCCCTCCCCCCCTCCCACTTCCCTTGCTTATTATATTCAGGAGTCGTGAAGACGCTGAAGTCAGTCCCTCCCTCCTCCTCTCCCCCCCGGAGTCTATCTGAAAGATAAGAGCGACTTTGGATGATCCCGCTGGAGCTGGTGCTGGTGTGTTTGTGTTTGTGTGTGTGTGTGTGTGTGTGTGTGTGTGTGTGTGTGTGTGTGTGTGTGTGTGTGTGTTCAACGCCATTTCCTCTTGCCTGTAGGTTACGGGCTAGTCTTAGGCTTTGCTTTGCATACAGGGAAAGGAAGGAGGCGAGGTCACGGTGGAAGAACACCAAAGAAGGGAGAAACGGGATGAAAGGAAAAGGTAATGAGAGAGAGAGAGAGAGAGAGAGAGAGAGAGAGAGAGAGAGAGAGAGAGAGAGAGAGAGAGAGAGAGTTACCGTTGATGAGACAAAAGGGTTAGGTCATTGATAAGGTCAGTAAGGAGAATCAGACGAGGTGATATTTTGCCGTGACTGCCCCCGAGTTAGCAAGAGCTAGGGGTGGTGTGGTAAGGTGGGGTGGGTGAGAGGTGTATGGGAGAGCGCAAGGGAAAGTGAGAGGGAGAGAGAGAAGTGGTTGAGGTGGGGAAAGTGTTTTCTTTTTTTTTCGGGTTAGGGGGTGCGATCGTGGGCTTTGGAGAGAGAGAGAGAGAGAGAGAGAGAGAGAGAGAGAGAGAGAGAGAGAGAGAGAGAGAGAGAGAGAGAGAGAGAGAGAGAGAGGCAACGATAGGGCGCTCAATAGCGGTGAGAGTTGGTGTTGGGAGAGGAGTGAGAGGTGATTAGAGTGATAAACGAGCGGTAGACAGGTTGAGGGGGTAGGTAAAAGGGTAGAGATAAGAGACGATTGTGAAGTCGTTCGATTGCGTCAAAAGGGCAATCATTGGTGAGGCTATCTATAGTGAGGGATGAGGCGGGGGTCGGGCGATAGATAAAGAGGCGCAAGATAAGGTGACGAACAGATAAAGGGGATGATTGGAGTACAGGGATGATTGGAGAGACAGGTGACAGAAGACGTGGCAGTCTGTTGCCGAGGTGAGGTGCTGAAGGACAGAGAGCTGTGTCCTGCATTCCCTGTCTTTATGGACTGAGACAAGACAGTAAGACAGAAGTCTTTTCTCAGTCCACCCTAGACAGTAGAACAGAAGGCTTCTCCCCATCCACCCTAGACAGGTAGAACAGAAGGCTTCTCCCCATCCACCATAGACAGTAAACAGAAGGCTTCTTCCTATCCACCATAGACAGTAAACAGAAGGCTTCTTCCTATCCACCATAGACAGTAAACAGAAGGCTTCTCCCTCTCCACCATAGACAGTAAACAGAAGGCTTCTTCTTATCCACCATAGACAGTAAACAGAAGGCTTCTCCCTCTCCACCATAGACAGTAAACAGAAGGCTTCTTCCTATCCACCATAGACAGTAAACAGAAGGCTTCTCCCTCTCCACCATAGACAGTAAACAGAAGGCTTCTCCCCATCCACCATAGACAGTGAAGCAGAAAGCTTCCTTCTCCCTTCTCCACCCTCCACTCCCTCCGACACATCACCCAGCAGAGAAATATAGCCATTTAAGATCGCCATGTGGTGCACACTATACTGATATGGGAAATTTATAGGAAAGAATGAATTGAAAATCTCATTTTGATCTAATTTCAGTCGCCGGACCTCCTTAGGAGGTATTCTACCCTCGAGACTTTAGAAAAAAAGAAAGAAAATGTTGAAGTATTCGTATATTCAACGTTTCGTTTATGAACCAGCTTATTCGCTGGGAGTTAATACCTGTAAAGTATGTGTCCTGCCATGATTTAGGCTGTAGTAACAATCCTGATTTTGATATTTAGTCGTAGGTGTTTAAGATAATGCCCATGTGTGTGTCATACATCTTCCCTTTAACTTCGTATCATTATGTCTAGGCGTCGTATCTCAATCTGAGGTGAGGATAAGAGGTATGTATGGACTGTTGAGGTGAGGCGGTAGGAATGGGGCGAGAGATGAGGGTGCGTTCCCAGAAATGGGTGAAGTGATCGGGATGGGTGACGGGCGTTGGTCGACGCTTGGAGGAGGTGGAGGAGAGATGATGGTGAGTGAGTGCACGTGAGGGAGGGAGGGAGAGAGGGAAAAGGTGAGAGTTGCTGGGATGGACAGGGACAGGCACACTAGGGAGAGGTAAGGGACAGGCGTGGGATGAAAGGGGAGTAAAGTGGTTGTGTGAGGGGGAGACTAGAGGGAGAGGGAGAGAGTGGTGGACAGTCGAGGGTGTTCCAGAGGGATAGGGGAGGGATGTGGGATGTAGACAACATACATGACACAGAGTATCTATACTGACGTCTCTCTCTCTCTCTCTCTCTCTCTCTCTCTCTCTCTCTCTCTCTCTCTCTCTCTCTCTCTCTCTCTCTCTCTCTCTCTCTCTCTCTCGCCCGCTAGAAGGACTGGAAGTGCTGCCACCGTAGTACCTCACCCATAACGTTTTTCTGCTACATCATGCTAGAATGTTAGAATAGATGAAGAATTTGGGTTTCTCCCTTGTAAACTGAATTACTTCTTTCTCTCTTTTCTCCCATACTCATTGCTCTCGGGCTTGCAGAAACTACTTCACAGACAGCTTTATGATTTCTCATCCTCGTAAAAAAAAAAAAAGAAAATCTTAAGACCAGAATGTGCTTCGCTTGTCTTTGAAAACAGATTCAGATATGCTCGTCTCATTGGTAAAGGGATTCGAGTCAAACTGTTGTGGATTCCATGTTATACAGGTCTCGAAGAAGACATGAAAGTTCATACCACAGTCATACTATAGTTATACTTGCATTAGATAAACATAACGTAGGACACATCTGATGAGTATGAAACAGAGGGACACCAGCAGATCCATATTTTCACCATAATGAAAGAGATCGAGTTAAACAAGTGTATGGTGATAGATAACACGACCAATAGACCACTAGGTGGTGTCGCTGCTAGATCATACCTTGGCCACAGGTACGCTGGGCACTTTGGCTCGTCAGTAAGTGTTCAATATATGAAGTGTGTCGGCAGGGGTGAGCGACACAGAGTACAGCGCTGTGTCGTAGACTTAAGAGAAAATATCCAGTCCCATAGGCATGACACAGACATGACACAGAACCTTATGTGTTATGTTACCTGAATATTACGAGAGTTTATCGTCTTATCACTACGTCATTGATTCATTCACAGTCAGCCCAGCTGTTCATCCACTCCCTTGGGGTTGGTCGATGAAATGGGTACCTGGCCTTGATTTAAGGCCCCGAGTTACCGCCTCAGCCAACATAGAAAAAAATATAGATGTGAAGATACTATAAAGTTACATAATAAACCAGTATTGTAATATATAATAGATAATTATTATCTGGCCAGTAGGGCGGCGGGTGGGGGAAATGACAAAGACTCTTGGCGACCTCTGTAATCCTATCTGCACCACCGCTCTCGCAGGAGGGGCGCGGGGGTGCAAATTGAAGTAGCCTGTGTTAGTGGCCAAACCGAATTGAATTATGGGAGGAGGAGGAGGAGGAGGAGGACATCAGCAGGGGTGAGGCAGAGGCTACAGACGATGGTTGGTCGGTGCCAGAATATGGAGAGAGAGAGAAGGAGAGAGAGAGAGAGAGAGAGAGAGAGAGAGAGAGAGAGAGAGAGAGAGAGAGAGAGAGAGAGAGAGAGAGAGAGAGACTTCAGACATACTATAAAGGTTAAGGGAGGAGAGATGAAAATGACGATGATGATAATGATAATGATGATTGTAATGATAGAGATAATGATAGGCAGCGTCATGAAGAACAGATGACTGAGTTTTGGAGGGAAAAATCCTCACTCGGCCGCCTTCTCTGTGACTTCTTTTGGAAAAGTAAAACAGGAGGGGAGGATTTCCAACAGCCCCATCCCACCCCCGCTCCCTCCCCTTTTAGTCGCCATCTACGACACGCAGGGAATACGTGGGAAGTATTCTTTCTCCCCTATCCCCAGGGATATATATATATATATATATATATATATATATATATATATATATATATATATATATATATATATATATATATATATATATATATATAGCTTTAATGAAATGGCCTCGATTTAGGGCCTCAGTTACCCGTGCCGTCTCAACCAACATACAAGACAAGGGGGGGGGGGGGGAAGGTTTAAACATATAATGTTTACTACACAAACGCAGGTGTGGCAGTCTGGTTGTGAGGTTCACAACACTAGGCCTGGATGGGGCTGTTCCCGCTGCGGTCGTGTGGTTTAATCACTTTATTTTGCCGACCCACCAGCTGTGGCTTAAGTCATGCCATTATACACATCGGACAGGCTCAAGTCTATGGCGTCATATAGCAGAGTGTGAGGCAATGTACAGAGGTTATGCTGAGGGGGTCTTATGTACTCAGTACATGTACACAATGAATACATACATATGTACATACATACATAGGTGTGCAGTGCATCGGGCGAATCCCAGAAGTGAGGCAAACATACACGAATGTGGATGGTATATCAGTATACAGGGTAATTTACATAGCATTATGGGAATAATTAGATACGTTAATGAGGTCCACAGGCATGTAAATCCGGATTAGCAGGATTGGAACATCTGGGGTGACGTCAGCGTATGGTCTGGACGAACTCGTAGGGGACGTCTAACGCGGTCGTGAGGCCGAACTGCACAACTTGGGGACGTGGGATCTCAGGTGGTGGGGGATGTCGGTGGCGCGATGGTGCAGCAGCATTTTTTTTTTTTTTTCTATTTTCCGGTAAGGTGAAGGTGATGGTTCGTGAGAGTCAGGAGGATAAGCGTGTTGAACGCCTTACGGTGAGAAAGGAGGTTTTGTGTGTGTGTGTGTGTGTGTGTGTGTGTGTGTGTGTGTGTGTGTGCGCGCGTGTGTGTGTGTGTGTGTGTGTGAGGGCAGGAGATAATTGCTGTTTAGAGATGGCCACGAGAGACAGCTAGTATGAGACAGGACCGGCACTACTGTCTGTGGCACCGATTAGACGGAAGGGCCGCCTGTGCCACAGTGGCTGAGGGCGATAGAAGAAGAACAGAAGATAGACAGCTGGACGATGATGGAAGGAGACAGATGGACGATGATGGAAGGAGACGGATGGACGATGAAGGAAGGAGACGGATGGACGATGATGGAAGGAGAGGGATGGACGATGATGGAAGGAGACGGATGGACGATGAAGGAAGGAGACGGATGGACGATGATGGAAGGAGAGGGATGGACGATGATGGAAGGAGGTGAAACATACTGGATAAAAGATGCGAGGAGAGGGGATCTTCCCCACGGAGGGGAAGTGGGGTGAACGAAGAAAGGAGAATGATTGGCGGAGGAACTCCGTGGGTTTTTAAGACAGGGAGGGGTGATGTTGGGGTGAGGGGAGGAAGCAAATAAAGTTACCAAGCAGGACGCAAAGCCATTATGTGCTGGTTTTGGCGGGGGAGTGGGTGGCCCCGAGCGGATTACGTCAGAGCGTCGAGGAAGGAGGGAGGGAGGGGAGGGGAGCTATCCAGGGGTACACGGAACGGGACGAAGTATAGGGGAGGGAACGGTGGAAACGGAGGTGTGTATGTGTGGGAGGGAGGCAGACGGGGGTAGACTGTGATGAGATGGGTGAAGAGATTAAGCTGTTGAATGTTCCATGGACGGCGTGAGGAGGGAGAGGAGTGGGAGTGAGGGAGAGTGGTGGGATGAGGGAAATAGGAGAGACTGGAGAGGGAAGCTGGCGGACCCCTAGTGAAGGCGTGAGGGGAGGGCGTGGTGGTGGTGGTGGTGGTGGTGTCGACCAGGCTGACAGCACAGCTTTAACACGGCGGCGGCGGCCTGGCGTCGGCTGCAACCTGTTGAGGCACCACGCGGGCCCTCCTCCACCACCACCACCACCACCACCACCACCATCACCACCACCACCACCACCATCACCACCACCACCACCACCACCATCACCACTACTACATCCATCACGGGGCACCACCACGCGGGCCCTGCACCACCACGCGGGCCCTGCACCACCACGCGGGCCCTGCACCACCACCTGTTATGGGGCACCACGGGGGTTCTGGCCCATAACCCAGGAAGGGCAACAACACGGCCCCTCTTGACCCAACACCAAGGGGGCACAACACCTCCCTGTTTACCGTTATCCAGTGTTACCTCCCAAGGGGCACCACACTGTTCCCTTGACCACAGACCACCCAGGGGGTACCACGTGAGCCCTGGAAGACCATGCATCAAGAGGTACCACGTGAGCCCTGGAAGACCATTCATCAAGAGGTACCACGTGAACCCACGTGCCATCATCAGAGGTCATCATACCCACGTATGGCACATCCACCATAGGGAAGAGACAGCATTGTCCACTCGGCCCTCTACTGCCCCGTTGCATCACCGCCCACACCACACCAGCCACGTGGGCCGACCAGTGTCACTCATCAGGAGGCGAGATACATGTATGTTTCCCTTCCTCACCCTACCAGCCGTCAGCGGAAGCACCAGGAATAAGCACGGCGTCATGACCCCACGGGAAGTCACCACATGGCTCCTGTGTTTACCAAACGCCAGGTTTGTGCGACGCGATCATCCACCAGGAGGGCATCCACAGTTCCCGCGGTGCTCCGGACAACACACGCCACAAGGGGCGTGCAGGACTAACTTATAGGAGGAGGTGGTACTTAGGTCCGCCACCCTGCAGGAGGTACTACTAATCGGGTCCTGGTTCGACATCCTGAAGGAGGTACCATCACTCGGGTCCTGGTTCGACATCCTGAAGGTGGTACCACCACTCGGGTCCTGGTTCGACATCCTGAAGGAGGTACCACCACTCGGGTCATGGTTCGACATCCCTGAAGGAGGTACCACCACTCGGGTCGTGGTTCAACACCCTGAAGGAGGTACCAGGTATCATCATCCTCTTGCGATGTCACCCTTCAAGGGGCACCATATTTCTCCAACACTACCTCCTAGTAAAGGGGGGCATCATGTTCCTCCTACGCTATCATCCAGTATGGAGGGAATCATGTTCCTCCCACGTACTGTCACCCAGCAGGGGAGGAGGTCGCCATATTCCCCACTGCACTACCATCCAGCATAGGTGGAGGCACCATGTTCCCCTCCCTCTCCCCCAACCTCCCTGAATCATAAGGGGGGCGTCATACGGGTCCCTTTGTCTCCTCCGTGCAAAAAATGGACCAGGGTGAGGCTTGGGCTGGGGGATTTAAAAAGACCCCAGATGGGAGACGGTGAATGCGACAGACGTGGACGTACCTGTCATTCATCCTTTGTGCACCCACCACCTTCCACCTCCCAGAACCACCTGACGACACAGACATTGTTCCCTCCCCCGATGGTCGGCAGAACAGTCTCGTGGTTGCGTGTTCTCTGCGATAAGGAGTGGAAATAGGTAGCGTCGCTCGCTCTTATGGTGGTGTAATTTGGTGTTATACGTGGTAGTGTGTTTGTGATCACAGCATTAGGATGTGTGTGTGTGTGTGTGTGGTGTGTGTGTGTGTGTGTGTGTGTGTGTGTGTGTGTGTGTCTTCATAAATGTTTACAGAATCCATTACTTGTAAAAGGCTTCCAAAACACATTTTTTTTTTTGTATACGTTGATAATAGAGTTTAACGATACCCTCGTTAACCGGGCATTGTATATTAGTCATTCATGCAACAGATGATGCTTTCAGAATGTATAACTGTGTATGACGAAGGGCATTATTCATACAGTGCAGTTGTTATTGTTATGCATGGCAATGTCTCTCTCTCTCTCTCTCTCTCTCTCTCTCTCTCTCTCTCTCTCTCTCTCTCTCTCTCTCTCTCTCTCTCTCTCTCTCTCTCTCTCTCTCTCTCTCTCTCTCTTTCTCTCTCTCTCTCTCTCTCTCGCACAGGACAGTATACAACATGTAGATGTTATTTACTGCATTGTAATAAGCCTTTGCGTGACTAGGGAAGTATAATGCCATTTAAAGAGGGAGCTGCTTATGGAGAACCACACGTGGTAAATAGGTTAAAAAAAAAAAGAAAATAGAATAAAAGAAATGCGATCCAAAAATGAATTATGATCGAGATTATGAGTTAGGATCACGGGTCGCTCAGAATCGAGAGCATAGGTTCGAATCCTTGGTTACGGCAGTTGGTTCACACTCAACCCAAGCTGTTCAGCCATCCCCTAGGGGTTGGTCGATAAAATGAGTACCTGTCTTAGGTTGAAGTATGTACATATATATATATATATATATATATATATATATATATATATATATATATATATATATATATATATATATTTTTTTTTTTTTATGCATATTCGCCATTTCCCACGGTAGCGACGTAGCGTTAAGAACAGAAGACCGAGCCTTAGAGGGAAAATCCTCACTGGGCCCCCTTTTCTGTTCCTTCTTTTGGAAAACTAAAAAACTGGAGGGGAGGGTTTCCAGCCTCCCCGCTCCCTCACCTTTTAGTCGCCTTTTACGACACGTTTTCTTCTTTGTCTTTCGCCCATTTTTTTTTTTTTTCATATGTTTCTTTGATTTCGTTACGAGTGATGTAAACGACAAAACACTTGACCAACATGGAGG
>NC_092224.1:35191848-35246848 GCF_036320965.1 Panulirus ornatus
AGTTAGCTCGTAACACAGCAGGGTTCTGGGTTACGTATGATGAACACACTGACGTAATACGACTACCTGTTATTTCTTAAGTGTGGCTCTTGAGTCAGGTATGGTAACTCCTTGGAGTCAGGTGTGGTAACTCCTTGGAGTCAGGTGTAGTAACTCCTTGGAGACAGTTATGGTAACTAATTGGAGGTAGGTTTGGTAACTCCATGGAGTCAGGTTTGGTAACTCCATGGCTTCAGGTATGGTAATTTCTTGGAAGTCAGGTGTGGTAACGCCATAGAGTCAGGTTTGGTACACTTTCCTATGTGCCTCATTGAGGCGATGAAAGAACTGTTTCTGTTTTTCGTCCTTCGCGAGTATCTAGTTATGTTGTTGAATGAGTGTCATTTCCCTCAGTCTGCGTTCAGCACTGACGACCTCCGGAACTTGTTCTTGTGCTTCAATGTATTTCCAGTCTACTGAAAACACACATCGAAAGCAAGTAGTAATTTTTTTTCAGCCTTCTTCTTCTTGTTCTTCTTCTTCTTCTTCTTCTTCTTCTTCCGCCTCCTCCTCCTCTCTTCTTCTTCTTCTTCTTCTTCTTCTTCTTCTTCTTCTTCTTCTTCTTCTTCTTCTTCTTCTTCTTCTTCCTCCTCCTCCTCCTCCTCCTCCTCTCCTCTCCTCTCCTCCTCATTCTTCTTCTTCTTCTTTATCTTCTTCTTCTTCTTCTTCTTCTTCTTCTTCTTCTTCTTCTTCTTCTTCCTCCTCCTCCTCCTCCTCCTCCTCTTCTTCTTCTTCTTCTTCTTCTTATTCTTATTCTTTATCTTCTTCTTCTTCTTCTTCTTCACACACACACACCACACACACACACACACACACACACACACACACACACACACACACACACACACACACACACACCCTCTCGTATATATGGCTAATACCAGCTATTGGACTGGCGTAAAATGACGTCCCGACCCATGCAACACACTCAGACTCTGACAGTCATGCTCTTCCCCCCCCCCCTCTCTCTCTCTCTCTCTCTCTCTCTCTCTCTCTCTCTCTCTCTCTCTCTCTCTCATATCCATAGGTCATTCATACAGTCATGCATTCGTACAACCTTGTCATTCATCGCTCCCCATCTCAGTTCATCGACGACGCCCCAATTCATTCACGCCCACACCCCCACCGCCCCACTTTCACAACCACCCCCTCCCCCCACCACACAACCAGACCCCCCACCCGTCTCTCTCTCTCTCTCATGCATGCCTTACCCACCTCCCTCATTCGTCCGTGAGATCGACCTGGACAATACGAACCAACATTTTTTTTTTTCTAATGCAACTCGCGTCCTCCTCCCGCAGGCCATCATCTACATCCAACAAAGCCACACCTGTAAACGTTCACACGCCACCCCTCCCTCCCATCTCTCTCTCTCTCTCTCTCTCTCTCTCTCTCTCTCTCTCTCTCTCTCTCTCTCTCTCTCTCTCTCTCTCTCTCTCTCTCCCCGTCCGTTCGTCTACCAATTCAGAGGTTTACGTTCCGCCTCTCTCTCTCTCTCTCTCTCTCTCTCTCTCTCTCTCTCTCTCTCTCTCTCTCTCTCTCTCTCTCTCTCTCTCTCTCTCTCACCCACGCACCCACACTTGGCGTTTACTGCTGCATCCCACACTCACGTGGCAGACCCCGGGTACAACTCATGGCATTCGTATCAAAACTTCCGCAGCACGAGAGCGTCCCACAGTGTCCACCCCACCCCGAACCCCCAGGTGTAGACTAGGAGTAACGTAGATGCTAAAGCAGTGAGGTCATCCCTGAAGCCTTATAGAAGGATTCTTTAGGAATGATCTGTAAAGAAAACGGCAAAGGCGGGGTACGGGGGACCTGTTGCTAGTGAAGTGTGAGGTAGTGTGAGGTTGTGTGAGGTAGTGTGAGGTAGTGTGAGGTTGTCCGACCTGATTTGTCAGCAGGTTCAGGCTGTGGCAGTGTTAGCTGTGGGGGGGTTTTGACCACCGAGACGAGGTGAAGCCTCTTTCCTAATCGTATTTCGAAGTCCATAAAGGAAGTGGCTCTATGGGACTACTCCTAACGCTGACCTTCCTCCCCTCACTTCCTCTCCCCTCATTTCCTCTCCCCTCACTTCCTCCCCGCACTTCTTTCATGGTTCTCCTTTTATTTATGTCAAGAGGCCCCCTGGCCAGGTGCTGGTGCCCTGCCTCGTGAAAAGAGCCTTTCCCTCCCCCCCTCTCCTGCCAGGTTCCTCCTCCTCCTACTCCTCCTCCTCCTCCTCCTCCTCCTCCTCCTCCTCCTCCTCCTCCGTTTCGGCAGGGAAAAAACTTGAAGCTAATGGTTTGGTTGGGCTCCGGCGTGAAATAGAGAGAGAGAGAGAGAGAGAGAGAGAGAGAGAGAGAGAGAGAGAGAGAGAGAGAGAGAGAGAGAGAGAGAGAGAGAGAGAGAGAGAGAGAGAGAGAGAGAGAGAGAGAGAGAAGTTCTCGCTCTCCTCCTCCTCCTCCTCCCCCCAATGCCACGTCCTGCTGCTATCCTGGAAAATAAGGCTGGAAAGTTGTGCTGTAAGAGACGGACGTCCTGAGAGATTGTTGACTGGAGAGGTTGGCAGGTGATGGACGGAGGTGCATCATGCCTCAGGGAGGTGAGTGAGGGTTGGGGGGGTCTGAGAGGTGAGTGTGGTAGGGAGGAGGATGAGGATGAGGAGGAGGAGGAGGATGAGGAGGAGGAGGAGAGCGTATAGAGTCTTACAGAGAGGTGAGTGAGGGGTGAGAGTGGAGTCTCTCTTTTTTGGGGGGTTGGTAGAGTAAGCTCTTGTTGGGTAGAGGGAAGTGCCCGAGGAGAGATAGTGAAGTCTCTTAGACTGTTGGGGTCGGGTGGGGGTGGGGTGGGGGGTGGGTCGTATCTCGTCCTCCTGTGGGTCAAAATCTTGAAGTGTTGGAGTATCCTGAAGGATGTTCATCGGTCCTTCGTGGTAGAGATGTTGAATGGCAAGCGCTCCTACCCAGTGTGTGTAAAACTGCTGCCTGGCCAGTTACAAACAGTTCTGTGGTCAGTGGCCTAGACCCCAGCACCACCCACTGGCTAGCCCTCAGCACCAACCACTGGCTAGCCCTCAGCACCAACCACTGGCTAGCCCTCAGCACTAACCACTGGCTAGCCCCCAGCGCCACCCACTGGCTAGCCCCCAGCGCCACCCACTGGCTAGACCCCCACACCACCCACTGGCCAACCACAGCACCACCCTCTGGTTAGCCCCCAGCACCACCCACTGGCTAGCCCCCAGCACCATCCACTGACTAGGCCATAGCACAACCCACTGATCATTCCTAGCACCACACACTAATCATTCCTAGCACCACACACTAATCATTCCTAGCACCACACACTGATCATTCCTAGCACCACACACTAATCATTCCTAGCACCACACACTAATCATTCCTAGCACCACACACTAATCATTCCTAGCACCACACACTGATCATTCCTAGCACCACACACTGATCATTCCTAGCACCACACACTGATCATTCCTAGCACCACACACTGATCATTCCTAGTACCACACACTGATCATTCCTAGCACCACACACTGATCATTCCTAGCACCACACACTGATCATTCCCAGCACCACACACTGATCATTCCTAGCACCACACTAACCATTCCCAGCACCACACACTGATCATTCCTAGCACCACACACTAATCATTCCTAGCACCACACACTGATCATTCCTAGCACCACACACTGATCATTCCTAGCACCACACACTGATCATTCCTAGCACCACACACTGATCATTCCTAGCACCACACACTGATCATTCCTAGCACCACACACTGATCATTCCTAGCACCACACACTGATCATTCCTAGCACCACACACTGATCATTCCTAGCACCACACACTGATCATTCCTAGCACCACACACTGATCATTCCTAGCACCACACACTGATCATTCCTAGCACCACACACTAATCATTCCTAGCACCACACACTAATCATTCCTTAGCACCACACACTGATCATTCCTAGCACACACACAATCATTCCCGCACCACACACTGATCATCCTAGCACCACACACTGAATCATTCCTAGCACCACACACTAATCATTCCTAGCACCACACCACGATCATTCCTAGCACCACACCTAATCATTCCTAGCACCACACACTGATCATTCCTAGCACCACACACTAATCATTCCTAGCACCACACACTAACCATTCCTAGCACCACACACTGATCATTCCTAGCACCCACACTAACCATTCCTAGCACCACACATGACCATTCCTAGCACCACACACTGATCATTCCTAGCACCACACACTAATCATTCCTAGCACCACACACTAGATCATTCCTAGCACCACACACTGACCATTCCTAGCACCACACCGACTTCCCACCACACCTTCTTCCTAGCACCCAGCAACACTTTACCCTCGTAATCATTCCCCCTCACTAATCATTTAGCAATAGAGATTAAGGTCTCTGTTAATGAATCATCTCATGCAAGATTGAAGCATTGTCCAACAGCAAACTAACTCTGTTACTCTAAAACCACACTTGACCATTTAAACACACACTGTTCATTCCAGCACTCACACAACGATCTGGCAGCCTACACAAGACTGGCTTGGCCCTGAAACCGCAGAACGATAGCTCGTGAAACCAGATGTTCTGGCCACTTGAGAAGTGAAGATGATGTTAGTGTGCGTTAAACGAAGGAATCATCGTCTGGGGCGAAATTCTGAAGGGGCATGTCAACAAAGGATGAAAGGACTAGACCGCAGACGAAAAACCACGACCGGATTAGAATGGGCTGGGCAGTGAAACACGAAGGATGATGGGCTGGGCAGTGAAACACGAAGGATGATGGACTTGAGCAGTAACCGAAGGTGAGGGTGGGATGAAACACGGGAAGTGATAGGATGTGGCTGAGCAGTGAAACTCGGGGACAGGATGAATGGGCTGGGCAGTGAAACACGAAGGCAAGCTCTGTGTGTCACGAGACAAGAAGATCTCCTTTGGAAAAGTGGTGGCAAGGAGGGATGCCAGCCACCACCAGGGGCACCTGCCAGGGAGAGAGAGAGAGAGAGAGAGAGAGAGAGAGAGAGAGAGAGAGAGAGAGAGAGAGAGAGAGAGAGAGAGAGAGAGAGAGAGTTTGTGTGTAAGGTTATGCCTCCGACACACACACACACACACACACACACACACACACACACACACACACACACACACACACACACTTGAGGCAACTGAATGGCCTTTATCAGTTTGGGTGACGCCGACTCAGGTGGGGTTCACAGATCAAAGGGAGGGAGTTGGGAGGGCAGGGCCTCCTCCCGCCTCCCCCACACTGTTGCCTCGGTGGGTGTGTTCCTTTTCAAGGGAGTGCTGCTTAAAGGGAGGAGGTAGGTTGAGGTATCTATATATAGGGGGGAAAAAAAAATCATCTTCGATCGTTGTTGTAGCAGTAGAAGGTTGTTAGAGGTGAGGAGGGAGGTATGGAAGACGGAGGGAGAGCTGTGTACATCGAAGACGGAGGGAGAGCTGTGTACATTCTGGTCCCCCTTCTGAGCACAGGAGATTCTCCCCGCAAGTCGAAGGACCAGTGTGATCCGACACCTTAACGAGCGGAAGAGAGAAAGAAAGAGTCTCATAGCACAGGGCACGGAAGGGCCGACTTTAAGAAGGACCTCCTCCTCCACTCGTCCCCTCAACGAAGGAGAAGACACGATGCTTGGGATCCAGACTTATGGCATCTTGTTGCTGGAGAGGCATCTCCCTGAAGTTGTAGGAGGTCATTGTTGATGACGGCAGTGGTGCTTTTGTGTGTACTGTAGCGGTTGGGGTGGTGGGTGAGAGGGGAAGAAGTCCTGTGGTGGAGGAGAGGGAGGTTTTGTTTGTGCGATAGTGGTTGGGGGAGAGGGTGGTAAGGTTCCCTTGTTCACCTTTTGGTGGAGGTAAGAGTTTCTCTTCATCTGATGGTGGTAGAGGGAGGGGAGTTCCTGTTCACCTGGTGGTAGAGGGAGGGTAGTTCCTGTTCACCTGATGGTGGAGGGAGGAGAGTTCCTGTTCACCTGGTGGTAGAGGGAGGGGAGTCACTGTTCACCATGATGGTGAGGTGAGGGTGAGGTGAGGGAGAGGTTGTGTTCACCTAGTGTAGAGGGGGAAGGTCTTTTTCACCTGATGGGGCGGGCAGGTCCTATTCACTTATTGATGGGTGGTGGAGAGGGGTCTTGTTCAACTGGCAGTGAGAGGAACCTGGTGGTGCACATTCTTCATCGTAAGAAGGCTGGCAGTGTCGTAGGGAAGGTTGGCAGCGTGGTAGGGAAGGCTGTCAATGTCGTAGGGGAGGCTGTCAGTGTCGCAGGGAAGGTTGGCAGCGTGGTAGGGAAGGCTGGCAGTGTCGCAGGGAAGGCTGTCAGTGTCGTGGGGAAGGTTGGCAGTGTGGTAGGGAAGGCTGGCAGTGTGGTAGGGAAGGCTGGCAGTGTCGTAGGGAAGGTTGGCTGTGTCGTAGGGAAGGTTGGCAGTGTGGTAGGGAAGGTTGAAAGTGTCATAAGGAAGGTCGGTAGTGTCATATGGACTCCCTTGCTGGTAAAACAGCCGACTGCAAGTGTCATGACATGGCAGCATGGCTGGAGACCGAGATGCGGGGGTGAAGGAGTGCCTCCAGACCATCGTAAAGTAAACATAAGGCTAGGTAACGCGAGGTCCCAGCCCCAGTTGTAGGTGGGTAGAAATGAACCAACAGGACCATCGTAAGGTATACGTAGGGCAAGGTAGGGACCTTCCCAGACCTATAGAAACCATCGTATGATACTCGTAAGGCAAGGGATGGATCTTCCCAGACCTATAGCTGTAGGGGGGTGGAGTTAGCAAGGAAACCCCCCCAAGACCCATGCCACATATACGACCATTACATGTCGGGAGGAAAGAAGGCAAGACCTCGCTCTCCTCGGTGATGTCGTCCGGAAAACACAGTTTAAGACGTGGGCGTGTCGAGGTGACGTTTAGTTTATACTGAAGAGCTGGCCATGATCAAGGTTATACTGTGGCAAGGTTAATTGTTATGTGCATTAATTAGTATCCACATACATTGATTAGCCTCCACATGGATTGATTAGCCTCCACATGTATTGATTAGTTTCCACATACATTAATTAGTCTCCACATGCATTAATTAGTCTCCACATGCATTAATTAGTCTCCACATACATTAATTAGTCTCCACATACATTAATTAGCCTCCACATGCATCAATTAGTCTCCACATGCAACGATTAGCCTTAAGATACGTCAATTAGTCTCCACATACATTAGAATTAGCCTCTACCAGAAACATTAGGGTTGGTTCTCCCGCGCGTCGCATCGAAGTACTTCGCAGATGTTCATCGTTCGTTCAACTGTTGTGTGGTAGGGGGCCCTGTGGTCTCTTGTTCTCTCCACCTCCCCTCCATAGAACTGGTCTTGTGGCCTCCTGGGCTGTGGGGAGGAAGGCAGGAGGTCAGGTTAAGCCCACAGGGCAAGATCTCTTGTGGAGGCCTCCCGGACAAGCGTCGAGTGGGCCACCTTCAGCTGCTGAAGGGCCGGCTGGCCCGCGGCCTTAGCTGGGTACTTGGCCATCCCTCTCCACCAGCACAGACCTGAGGGGAGAGTCGTGATTGATGATGATATTGATGATGATAATGGTAATTGATGATGATATTGATGATGATAATGATAATTGATGATGATATTGATAATGATAATGATAACTGAAGAAAATGAAGACACGAAGTTTCCTCGAAGGTCTTACTACACTGTTACTGAATAAAGCCACTTTAGAGATTTTTTTTTTGGTCTTTTTAAGTGCAGTGAGATGCTGAGCTCTCAGATGCCTAACCCCATTAGACATCTGAGCACGTCTGGAAGCAGCCGTTAGCAACAGACCTCCTCCTGTTGTGAGACACAGCAGCAGCCTTCATCTTTCCGGGGAAAGAATTGGGTCTCTGGGTCAAGAGAGAGGAGCCATGTGTTTCCAAAGACAACAGGAAAACAGTGTATTATTATTATTATTATTATTATTATTATTATTATTATTGTTATTATTGTTATTATTATTATTATTATTATTATTATTATTATTATTATTATTATTATTATCATTATTATTATTATTGTTATTATTATTATTATTATTATTATCATTATTATTATTATTATTATTATTATTATTATTATTATTATTATTATCATTATTATTATTATCATTATTATTATTATCATTATTATTATTATCATTATTATTATTATTATTATTATTATTATTATTATTATTATTATTATTATTGTTATTATCATTATTATTTTTTTTTTTTTTTTTTTTTTTTTTTTTTTATACTTTGTCGCTGTCTCCCGCGTTTGCGAGGTAGCGCAAGGAAACAGACGAAAGAAATGGCCCACCCCCCCCCCATACACATGTACATACACACGTCCACACACGCAAATATACATACCTACACAGCTTTCCATGGTTTACCCCAGACGCTTCACATGCCTTGATTCAATCCACTGACAGCACGTCAACCCCTGTATACCACATGACTCCAATTCACTCTATTCCTTGCCCTCCTTTCACCCTCCTGCATGTTCAGGCCCCGATCACACAAAATCTTTTTCACTCCATCTTTCCACCTCCAATTTGGTCTCCCTCTTCTCCTCGTTCCCTCCACCTCCGACACATATATCCTCTTGGTCAATCTCTCCTCACTCATTCTCTCCATGTGCCCAAACCATTTCAAAACACCCTCTTCTGCTCTCTCAACCACGCTCTTTTTATTTCCACACATCTCTCTTACCCTTACGTTACTTACTCGATCAAACCACCTCACACCACACATTGTCCTCAAACATCTCATTTCCAGCACATCCATCCTCCTGCGCACATCTCTATCCATAGCCCACGCCTCGCAACCATACAACATTGTTGGAACCACTATTCCCTCAAACATACCCATTTTCGCTTTCCGAGATAATGTTCTCGACTTCCACACATTTTTCAAGGCTCCCAAAATTTTCGCCCCCTCCCCCACCCTATGATCCACTTCCGCTTCCATGGTTCCATCCGCTGACAGATCCACTCCCAGATATCTAAAACACTTCACTTCCTCCAGTTTTTCTCCATTCAAACTCACCTCCCAATTGACTTGACCCTCACCCCTACTGTACCTAATAACCTTGCTCTTATTCACATTTACTCTCAACTTTCTTCTTCCACACACTTTACCAAACTCAGTCACCAGCTTCTGCAGTTTCTCACATGAATCAGCCACCAGCGCTGTATCATCAGCGAACAACAACTGACTCACTTCCCAAGCTCTCTCATCCCCAACAGACTTCATACTTGCCCCTCTTTCCAGGACTCTTGCATTTACCTCCCTTACAACCCCATCCATAAACAAATTAAACAACCATGGAGACATCACACACCCCTGCCGCAAACCTACATTCACTGAGAACCAATCACTTTCCTCTCTTCCTACACGTACACATGCCTTACATCCTCGATATAAACTTTTCACTGCTTCTAACAACTTGCCTCCCACACCATATATTCTTAATACCTTCCACAGAGCATCTCTATCAACTCTATCATATGCCTTCTCCAGATCCATAAATGCTACATACAAATCCATTTGCTTTTCTAAGTATTTCTCACATACATTCTTCAAAGCAAACACCTGATCCACACATCCTCTACCACTTCTGAAACCGCACTGCTCTTCCCCAATCATTATTATTATTGTTATTATTATTATTATTATTCAATCCTGGATTGAATCAGGGCATGTGAAGCGTCTGGGGTAAGCCATGGAAAGCTGTGTAGGTATGTATATTTGCGTGTGTGGACGTATGTATATACATGTGTATGGGGGGGGTTGGGCCATTTCTTTCGTCTGTTTCCTTGCGCTACCTCGCAAACGCGGGAGACAGCGACAAAGTATAATAAAAAAAAAAATATTATTATTATTATTATTATTATTATTATTATTATTATTATTATTATCATATACAGTCGTGACTCCACGAGGGGTAATACCATTTAGCATTATAATATACAGTCGTGACTCCACTTTACCAGTGGTTAATGTCGTTTAGTGTTGTTATATATACACTCACGTTAGTGGGAGAAACAGTGGAGTTAAGGATGCGGTGTCTCCAGCGCTGGTGGCACGAGATGGAGTGGTCGTTACGTCGGCCGGTAAGTACAACGGTTAGGGAGAGAGAGAGAGAGAGAGAGAGAGAGAGAGAGAGAGAGAGAGAGAGAGAGAGAGAGAGAGAGAGAGAGAGATTTTGTTGGATTTCTTTTGTGTGTGTGTGTGTGTGTGGCTATTGGAAGACTGCTGTTGGCAAGGCAAGAGGGATGCCGCCATTGCTCGCGTCTCACCTGTATGCCGGGGGGGGGGGGGGGACATGGCCGACTCCCCTCCATCTTTCATAGGAGGGCGGCATGTTGTGTATTATTGCATAGGGGGAAATGGAGAGGGTGGAGAGAGAGAGAGAGAGAGAGAGAGAGAGAGAGAGAGAGAGAGAGAGAGAGAGAGAGAGAGAGAGAGAGAGAGAGAGAGAGAGAGAGAGAGAGAGAGAGAGAGAGAGGGGGGGAGGGGAAGAAGGGAGGGAGGGCGTGTGAGGAGAGGTCCTGGCCCCAGGTCGCCCAGGGAGTGAGGAAGAGGAGTGAGGAGGAGGAGGAGGAAGACGAGTGAGGAGGAGGAGGAGGAGGAGGAGGAGGAGGTGTCCTGCACAAAGGCACTAGGGAAGGGGACGAGGCTTGGTCGCGTCCAATAGCCCACGAGATCAAAGATCTTTCATTTATACAGTCACTCTGGCGTTGTTCTCTCGCCCCTCACCCCAGCATGGAGGACGGACGGGACCCACTGTGAGCAGGTGTGGGTCGCCATGGACGCGTTCATGCTCGGGCAGGGGTGGGCCACCATGAACGCGCCCATGGTGAGGCATGTGTGGGTCGTCATGAACCATGGACCCACCCATAGTGAGGCATGTGTGGGTCGTCATGGACCATGGACCCACCCATGGTGAGGCATGTGTGGGTCGTCATGAACCATGGACCCACCCATGGTGAGTCATGTGTGGGTCGTCATGAACCATGGACCCACCCATGGTGAGGCATGTGTGGGTCGTCATGAACCATGGACCCACCCATGGTGAGGCATGTGTGGGTCGTCATGAACCATGGACCCACCCATGGTGAGGCATGTGTGGGTCATCATGAACCATGGACCCACCCATGGTGAGGCATGTGTGGGTCGTCATGAACCATGGACCCACCCATGGTGAGGCATGTGTGGGTCGTCATGAACCATGGACCCACCCATGGTGAGGCATATGTGGGTCGTCATGAACCATGGACCCACCCATGGTGAGGCATGTGTGGGTTATCTTGACAGCACCCAACCCACCACACGAACAGGTAAAGGGAAGAAATATTATGACCCAAAGCAGATGAGTGGGACATCCGTGGTGCGGCAAGCACATGTGTTGTCCCCTGGCAGACCACACCTGTGGTATAGGAGGCGCTACTGTGGTTGAGGTATGTGGTATGTGGTAGAGGTGGTGGTGGTGGCGGTGATGGTGGTAGATGGTGATCCTGTTCGCCATAGCTGTGATGGTAGCGGTGTCTGGCTAAGTGTTGTGGCATACATACACCTAAGGGTGTAGGGAGGGCAGGCTGGCTGTGGCTGGCGGAGGGAAACAAGCCACAGACGTAAGACTACACCTTACGTGTCCATTACACCCACACACACACACACACACACACACACACACACACACACACACACACACACACACACACACACACACACACACACACACACACACCATCCCCCCATCCCCCACCCCCCCAGTGATGGCCCGTGTTCACCGTGTCAGTATGAACACCAAGGGATTAACTCACTGCACACGGGGGGGATGGATGGCCAGATGTTCCAGTTCAGTTTATAAATGTTCAAATGGCATGTAAATACTCCAGCGAAGGGGTTTACGCCTAATGGACTGCGTTTTTTGTTTTTGGGCTTAGAGATTACCAGATATTGTTGAAGCTGATTTCCATCCCAGCGTCTCTCTCTCTCTCTCTCTCTCTCTCTCTCTCTCTCTCTCTCTCTCTCTCTCTCTCTCTCTCTCTCTCTCTCTCTCTCTCTCTCTCTCTCTCTCTCTCTCGCTTGCCCTCTCTCGCTTGCCCTGCCGACTGCCTTGTGGGTGTGAGACTACCCGCATTAATTAACTACCCAGGATCACCGAACACTAACTTACCCTTAACCAGTGACAGCGCCAACAAGGAATGGTCTGTTTCTCCTCGCTCGTGACATCGTCCGCTGGGGCAAATGGTCGCTAGCGTTGCACATAACACTTTACCTCTCCGCTGTGTGTGTGTGTGTGTGTGTGTGTGTGTGTGTTCAGTGGGAGGCCGGCTGCTATCATGCTAGCTCCCTCCCTGCTGCAACCTGCATAATCCACTGTGATATTCAAATCCATGTAATGGAGGGCGTGGATCAGCTAAATGTAAATGTAAAAATATTTAGGTTCCTGTGCGTTTTGTGTTAGTGTGTGTGTGTGTGTGTGTGTGTGTGTGTGTGTGTGTGTGTGGTTCAGTGTTGGCAGGAGCCGTGGTGATGGACCAGATGCTGGGCTCTTGGTGTTGGCCCAGCCTGTGTTTGATGTGCTTTACAGACGGTCCAACTGTAAACTGAAGTGCTGTGGCGGTGGATCAACTGTGGTGTGTGTGTGTGTGTGTGTGTGTATGTGTGTGTGTGTGCGTAAGTGTGTGGCGGGGGCCTAGCTGTGATGTGTGGTGCTGTGGTGGTTCTCCAACACTAGTTTGAGATGATGGGGTGTTGGTCCGGCTGTGGTGTGAGGTGCTGTGGTGGTTCTCCAACACTGTATTTTCTTAGACTTTGTCGCATAGTATTGTGTTGGGGACCACAATCTGTCGTGTCGTGTGGTGGTGTGTGGTATTGTGTTGGGGACCACAATTTGCCATGTCGCGTGTGGTGGTGTGTGGTATTGTGTTGGGGACCACAGTCTGTCGTGTGGTGTGGTGGTGTGTGGTATTGTGTTGGGGACCACAATTTGCCATGTCGCGTGTGGTGGTGTGTGGTATTGTGTTGGGGACCACAGTCTGTCGTGTGGTGTGGTGGTGTGTGGTATTGTGTTGGGGACCACAGTCTGTCGTGTCGTGTGCCCCGCGAACCACAGTCTGTCATGAGGTGTCGAGTTGGTCCTCTAGATCTGATGTGAGATGGTATAATGACGGTCCAGCTTTAGCTTCAGGCTGTCGTGGTGCACCACCGTCTCTCCCTGGTGTCGAATCGTATCGTGAGGGGGATCGGAACTCAAAGGATTGGGGTGATGTGGCTACTGGGGACATAACGGGTGGGGTGAGGAGAGATACTCTAGGGTCACTGGGGTAGGTGAACGTGAGGTAAAGCGTTTGAGTTTGTCTTTGCTGAGAGAAGAACGGCGATAGGAGCATATATAAGATGAGGGGTCAGAATTACAGATATACGAAGGTGAATGAGGTTAGTAGGAATCAACGGGTCTTAAAAGTTTATGAGGTTGTTGACACGCGTGCCAGGGAAAGGTTTTAAGGTCGGGAGCGTTGTGAGACGGTTGACAGGTGGAACGTGTGGTCATTTCTTGGTAAGAACGAGAGTGAAAGTTGGTGGCAAATTAAAGAAAACAGAAAATGACATATATATGTGTGTGTGTGAAAGAAATTGGAGGATATTGAGTGGGTTACGAAATGGGGTCTGTGTGCAGTGATATCGGGAAAGGTTGGGAGAAGAGTGGGAAAGAGTCATATATGAATGAAATTCGATTATGTGGAAGGGAAGGCATTTAGGGAACTCACTTCTTCAGTGTGAGGGTGAAGTGCATGGGACGCAACAGGTGGGATGTGAATGTATGAGAGAAAAAAAAAAAATATGCATTCACGAAGGTGTAGAGAAGAGGTGCGAGTGTCTGGGAGGAGGACAAGAGAAAGTGGAAAGAAAAAAAATAAATGAAAATATGGACAGATGAGACATAGGGAGAGAGAGAGAGAGAGAGAGAGAGAGAGAGAGAGAGAGAGAGAGAGAGAGAGAGAGAGAGAGAGAGTATTGGCGAACTTCAGAGAAAATGAAAAAAAAATGTTCTGGAAGTATGTTGGAGGACATATATGAGGGCGACAACGAGGAGAGCAGCCGGGGAGATGGCCGCAGGCAGACAGAGGGTGATAGTGTAAAAGGGAGGTGGAGTTGAGTATTTTTGAAGGACCGCTTGAATGTATGAGGTGACGGGAGGGCGGACGTGGTGTGTGTGTGTTTGGGACGAGATGGCATGCGGAGAGAGAGAGAGAGAGAGAGAGAGAGAGAGAGAGAGAGAGAGAGAGAGAGAGAGAGAGAGAGAGAGAAATTATTCAGCATTACCCCTTCACCGTAGGATATATGAATCTAACCTCGCCCAGCCTTCATCCTCCATATCATTTTGAATGTACTAAAACGCCCGCTCAAGAAACACCAACCAAACCAGACGTCACAGAACACTCCCACGGGACGTTCATTTCCGTCACGAAAAACATGAATATGAAAAGCCATAATCAGATTAAACGCCCACAGAACAAATTAAACGTCCAGAGAACAAATACTGGGATCAATGTAGATAAAAGAAAATAATCGCCCGCAGAACAAATACAGGGGAATCAATTCAGATACAAAAATATAAATGGCCACAGAACGAATTAAACGCCTACAGATCAAATTAAATGCCTACAGGGCAAATTAAACGCCTACAGAACAAATTAAACGCCTACAGATGAAATTAAACGCCTACAGAACAAATTAAACCCCTACAGAACAAATTAAACGCCTACAGAACAAATTAAAACCCTACAGAACAAATTAAACGCCTACAGAACAAATTAAACGCCTACAGAACAAATTAAACGCCCACTGAATAAATACTGGAAGCAATTCGGATTGAAAACGAAAATTATCCCATGCAAACATTAACTCTCACTCCCAACTATGCCTCCCCAGTCTGGTCACCGGCCCTTTCAAATGCAAGCCCATCCAGACTAGAAAAGCACACACAAAACAGAGCAATCAGAACAATTATCAGTTGCCCAGCAACCACAAACATTCGTTTCCTGCACGATGAAAGAGAATATTTCCAGTGTAGCCCCTACCTCAACATGCCCATTTTCTATGCAAACAACAGCATCAGGCACCCCCCCCCCCCAACCCCCTTCCCGGAACCCAGGCCATTTTATAACTATTCACGAACTTCCCAACAGAAATAAAAAAGAAAAAGGGGCCACACATGTACTCACAGATGCCTTTACTTACAGTCATATTGACCAAACATATTTACACAACAGTAACTCCACCAACACACGAAACAACCGCTTCTTCCTTCTTCTCCGCCCCCCCCCCCCCCCCCCCCCACTTCCAAACCATTCTTGAAATCAGTTCCAGTTGACATAGACCCTTCTGAAACTAAGCAAATTGTAACAAATCATAGGTAGAGGAGAATATACAGAGACACCAGTAGATGTGTGTGTGTGTGTGTGTGTGTGTGTGTGTGTGTGTGTGTGGATAGGGAGCTGTGGTTCCAGTGCATTCCACAGGACAGATAGAGAATGGATGTGAGCAAAGGCGGCCTTTTCTTTTCCGTCTGCTCCTGCCGCTACCTCGCTAACGCCGGAAACGGCGAGAAGGTATTTGAAAATAAAATATAATTCAGTATTGCGACGATCCATTTTCTACTTAGGTTACCAAACAGCAGCAGAGCGAGGTCTCGCCAACAGGTTCGAAGTGGAAATTCTAAAACTTTCCAGAAAGACAGACTCGCTCTGGAACGCTTGGCCTCTGGAAGGTCGAAGAAGAAGAAGAAGAGAATCATTATCCCATGTTGAGACAACTTCCAGCACCTCGGAGGCAGGTGCCACAACTGTTCCACCATCTTGAGAGTAGTCCAGGGAAGGGGGGGGGGGGTGACTGCTGTCATCCCACGGGGGGGGGAGGGAAGAACTCAGGCTGGAACTCCCTGGAAAGTTGTGATGATTCTATACAAAGTCTTCAGAAGACACGAAACATCTTTACAGTTTCTTTTTTTTCTTCTTCTTCTTTACGTCCAACTGGATGGAGTGAGGTGTTTGGCTAAGAGTTCGTGGAGATGACAGTTCCTTGTTTTCACTCTTGTCTGATCTGGATTGCTTAGGTATATGGTCTCAGTATGTTCGTACGTTGTAGGGTTTGGGTGGGTGTATCAGCAGCTGGGTTTCGTTGAATCAGGATTCCACACTGGGTTAGACAGACCCACGTGGAGGGTGGTATTGAAACTGTGAGTGCGCCTTAGCTCACACCACCACTGTACACCTCGTGTGGGTCCGTTACAACTGTAGGGGTAATATTTCTGTGGTTGGACACAACCATACCACTATCTCTGGGGGGGGAGTACACAACAACGCTGGCACTAACTCTGGGGGCAGGATACGACTCTGGCATTATCTCTGGGGTAGTACGCATACCTGGTACTGGCTGTTTGGTAGTGCGCAACCCTGCCACTGGCTCTGGGGCGCCGCTGTCTCTGGACCACCACACACAACTGTAATGTGCCGGACGCCACAGCAGCCCATCAGTCGAATCAGTTCAAGTGTCGATAGCGGCTGGTGTTGGCTGGATGTGTCGACCCTCTGTCGTGGCAGCAGCTCGCCCGTGCTGTGTGTGTGAGTGGTTGCCATGTGTGTTCCCATCCCTCACTCCCTCCCTCCCACCTGTGTCCTGTTGCAGGCGACTGTGTAACTGTGCTTTCGTGCACGGGCGAAATCGGTCGCTCTACCCCGCCACAAACGCTTGGTACCCTCGCCTCATCTAGCCTAGCATGAGTTTCTCACACCAAGAAACTTACTCTGTCCTCCATACACGCAGGTCATCCCTCACCTCCGTCCTAGCTGTCGCTCTGGTTACATACGCATCTTTTTTTTTCTTTACGTTGGAGGCTCCAGTCACGAACAGAAGTCCACATCAAGGCCTGGGGCCTTAAGGGAAATAGAGAGAGGATTGTGAAAAGGGAAAAGAAAGAGACGAGGAAAAGTATTTACGAATATTTGGAGGAAGTGAAACATCTGTCTTTAACCTGTCATGTCTTTTGATCTCTTCCCCATATGTTTTACGACATTTATAAATCGTCCACCGCTCTGCCCTGTGCCAGTCTGCTGCTCTTGAGCTCTGCCCTGTGCCAGTCTGCTGCCCTTGAGCTCTGCCCCGTGCCAGTCTGCTGCCCTTGAGTTCTGCCCTGTGCCAGTCTGCTGCCCTTGAGCTCTGCCCTGTGCCAGTCTGCTGCTCTTGAGTTCTGCCCTGTGCCAGTCTGCTGCCCTTGAGTTCTGCCCTGTGCCAGTCTGCTGCCCTTGAGCTCTGCCCTGTGCCAGTCTGCTGCCCTTGAGTTCTGCCCTGTACCAGTCTGCTGCCCTTGAGCTCTGCCCTGTGCCAGTCCCCTGCCCTGTGTCATGCTCTGTCCTGTGCCGATCGATCTTATGATTTCTCACTCCCTTACTTCGTCCAGTCTCCTTCTTGTCGGTTCATCTCGCAAGAAGCTCCTGACGCTTGTCGTCCACCTCATCCCCTGGACCGCCAGGGAGACCTGTGTCACGCCGCCAGTGGCTTTCATCACTGGATAGGGAAGACCTTGTGTCTGCCGCTTCCACTGTGTTGAGGTAAAGTCTTAAACGTAAAGTAACAACCTTCTCTGGCTGGGAAAACAGCCTCGTTCGTCGCTGGTAATTGTGACTTGCGACCCAGGTTGTGGGGTAGTAAGGGTCTTGTGGCTGTGAACGACAGGATATACAGGGACCAGCGGGTTGTACATAGTCTGCTGCTCCTCCTCCAGTGCTACGCCTGCAGTGCCTTCGCTCTCTCCTCGAATGTCCTTTCCTCGTCAAAACAAAGTCAGACATCTCTAGCGTTCGAGACAGAGATTCAGTATCATGTCCCAACGTTGTATCCAGGTTTGAAGTGATAAGATCATCGAGAGAGAGAGAGAGAGAGAGAGAGAGAGAGAGAGAGAGAGAGAGAGAGAGAGAGAGAGAGAGAGAGTCTCTCTGGGTCACCCTGATCTTTAGTAGAGATATCAGATTACACAGACCAAATGCAGATGCGGATGATGTGGCATCCAGTCCCAACCATCGCACGGGAAAAGGGGACACCGCTCGCGTCAGCGCCCTAAACCCAGGACTTCCCGGTCATCTTGTGGTCCGCGAACTACCACTACTAACTTGTCCATCCTTCACTTTGTGTACCTTCCTGCGTCTAACACCACATCGTAACGCTGTAAAAAAAAAAAGTACCTTGAACATCGAGTTATGAATTTAGACGCGTATTATCCAAACATTGATGACTTGAAAAATTATTCCTTTCCATTATTATACGTGCGACGAGGAGCTTTAAAAACTAACACGACACACCATCTGAATGGCTCTTGTGTGCCACTAGTGGCGCACGCACCGCTGGTCGAGAGCCAGTGCTCTACCCTGCCTTTTAACTGGGAGTTGTTGACACCCCAAGGGCGACGCCGGGCGGCACTAGTTTTTGTAAACAACGCCCACGTGATGCGAGGCTGGGTGCGTCGTGTGGCCCGGCGGGTGGGACGTGTGCAAGCTCCCTACTTGTGCTGCAGGGAAGGGAGAGGTTTTACACTCATGGGAACCCACGTCATCAGCTCTGATACCCTGGGTTGTTTTAAAGGTCCTTTTATTTTTTTTTTTTTGGCGTCACTCAGTTCAGTGACTTCCATGGTTGGTGTAGTGACTCTCTACCAAAATGTTGGATTAGGTCTAGGTGATGGTGGTTTGAGAGAGAGAGAGAGAGAGAGAGAGAGAGAGAGAGAGAGAGAGAGAGAGAGAGAGAGAGAGAGAGAGAGAGAGGAGGCGGAGGGAAGGGAGGAAGTGTGTGGAATTACCCCCTTCGATAGGTGGTGGAGCTTGGGGGACCAAGGTTGATGATCTTGTATAGCCTGGAGTTGTGGTAGACAGCGAGAGGGGCAGGATATAAAGCCAGCGAGGGAGGCATCAGGGAGTGTGGGAATTACGGAAGTTATGAAGATGTTCTTGATTTCGGCGACGTCTCCAGCAAGGAGACCAAGAGTTTCGAGTCTACGAACATTCACAGCCAACAGTGAGACTTAGAAATCTTAACCACTGTGGTCGAGTGGAAGCACTGAGAGTATGCTCTTTAAAACCCTACACGAGAGAGAGAGAGAGAGAGAGAGAGAGAGAGAGAGAGAGAGAGAGAGAGAGAGAGAGAGAGAGAGAGAGAATGAATCGTGGTTTACACCTGGAAAATCCTGGAAAGCATGGTTCCCCAACTGTGTTCTCTCTCGTAAATAGTTCCCTCCTGGCACGAACCAAACATGGCCGACAATAAACTGCTGGTGGTATGATCCAAAGATTAGGTTACTATGAGAGGAAAACACCGTAAACATCCGGGACTCCGGCTTACTTTTATACGTTGCCTGTAGCCATAAGTAACCCCACAGACTGTTAAGTAGATGAAGAAGAATCCTGACAAGTACTTATAAACTGTTAAATAGGTAAAGAACGATCCTGTCAAGCACTTATAAACTGCGCCATATCAGTCAGGATGTGATGAAGGATACACAGCCCAGCGTGACGCTGCCTCCAGCAGCCAGACAGAACTATGGAGCAACACGGCGACTGTGGTGAAGACAGAAGAGGAGACAGAACACCTCAAGACACCATCGTGTGGGTAATACACGAGGTGAGGAGAGTGGTATCCTCAGATCCAGCCGTAGTGGGGTAGAAGACCCACCTCTGGGACCATCGCATGGTATGCGGGGCAGTAATGATACAAGGTGGGGTATTAACTACTGGTTGTTAGCCGCTAGTATATCTCTAGTGACAGGAACCACAACTGTTGTTGTTGTTGTTGTTGTTGTTGTTATTGTTGTTGTTGTTGTTCACTGCTGTGTGAGCAGAGTCGTGGACGGAGCACTGCGGTCTGCACCAGTAACCAGGTTGGAGGATGTTATTACGGGCGCCAACCTCCCCCATGATTTACGTTATCCGCCCTAGCCACTCGCCCCTCTCCCTCACTCTTCCCCTGGTGTGTCTCATTCTCCCTGATCGACTCAGTCCACTCATACTCCTCTCCCTCTCTACGACACTGTCTCCAATATATAAAGACTAGAATTCTTGGCTGTTATTTGTACTATCCTCTAGCAGATGATCTCGTCCCAGACCATCCTGTCTTCTGTCGTGTGGCTTTCCCCCATGTGCCCTCTGGTGCACCTCTTCCTCCCACACCACCACTCACACTTCTCCCTTGCTTGACCTCCTCCCTCCACACGTTCCACTGCTCTCTCCCTCCAACCACCGCCTCGTTCAACCCATGGCTCTCTAAGCATACCGCGTTCTTCGTAAATGCCCCCAGTGACGAAGCTCCCGTGTGTCCTAAAGTGCCCCTGTCTCTACGTATCTTACATACTCATACCTCACACTCAGACCTGCTTCCATTCCTGCCTTATGACTGACCATCTTCCCTTCGCGCCTCCTCCTCCTCCTCCTCCTCCTCCTCCTCCTCCTCCTCCAGCACGTGGTTGTTGTCGGCAGTGAGGGGATATGGATGCGGGTCCCTCATGCAGCCTGAAACACTTTCACCGAGGGAAATATGCTCCGCACCGGAGCGCCACCGTTATTGTGGCAGACTGTAACAGGGTTATTGGTCGCCGCGTTCCACCCATCCTCATTTTTACATTTTCCTCCTCCTCCTCCTCCTTCCCTCACCGGTCTCCCCTCCTCCTGCCCTCTGGTGTCCAAACACAATTTACAGCCATCACTCTGGCCGCCCGCCTCCCCTCCCCCGTGCCGTCTAATACTCCCCCGCCACACTCATCGAGCTTATTATGGCCAGCCTCGCCTGTGGCCTGTAGGCTGGAGTTCCAGCCTCCCATAGCTGCCCCAGCACGTGGAGCTGATGGTGTGGGTGATCCTGTCTCTCTTTGAGCTGGTTCTTCCGTCCAGGTCTCCAGCAGGTGGAGCTGGTGGTGTGGCTGATCCTGTCTCTCTTTGAGCTGGTTCTTCCGTCCAGGTCTCCAGCAGGTGGAGCTGATGGTGTGGGTGATCCTGTCTCTCTTTGAGCTGGTTCTTCCGTCCAGGTCTCCAGCAGGTGGAGCTGGCGGTGTTGGTGATCCTGTCTCTTTGGGTTGATTCTTCTGTCTAGGTTTCCAGCTGCTAGAGCTAATGGTGTGGCTCATCCTGTCTCTTTTAGCTGGTTCTTCTGTCCACAGGACCCGAACTGCTGGAGCTTATGGTATGGGTGATCCTGTCTGTCTGTCTGTCTACATTGTTGTTCCTGCCCAGGTCTGCAGCAGCTGGGGGTGAGTGCTCGTCAAATAAAGAGAAAATGGAAGGGAAATGTTTATGGGTTTACTTTCGTTCCCTCCTCCTCCTCCTCCTCCTCCTCCTCGTCCTCGTCCTCCTGGCTCCGTGTTCGTCCGTTGTTCGTTACTCCCACAGGCGATTATAATGTGAGCTCTCAAGTCGTTGTCGCTCGGTCCTCTTAAATCATCGAGCACTCTCGCCATGTATTGTTGACATACAGTCACCCGTGTGCCGTACGAGGCGGTCACACCCTTAAGTACTTGGCATGGTACTCGCGTCCAGTGTGGCCTGCTTCCTCATCAGTTGCTCCATCCATTCGCTCTATGCTACCAGGTCCACAGTCGTTTCTATGTAGTCTCTCTCTCTCTCTCTCTCTCTCTCTCTCTCTCTCTCTCTCTCTCTCTCTCTCTCTCTCTCTCTCTCTCTCTCTCTCTCTCTCTCTTTCTCTCTCTCGTTAAGTACCAGCATTTCCTGCACACACTGCCCAGAGAGGAGGAGTTTTATGCGTAATTAATTAGTTCCGGATATATATATAAATTTTTTGTAGGTGCGGTTGATCCTCTGTCGAGAGCAGGAGAGAGAGAGAAAAAAAGGGGAGACATGTATCTGATGTATACAGTGGGGAGGGTAGGGCTTGGTGAGAGAGAGAGAGAGAGAGAGAGAGAGAGAGAGAGAGAGAGAGAGAGAGAGAGAGAGAGAGAGAGAGAGAGAGGTGGGGAGGGGAAAGGATGACGCAGTCGATAGATAGATAGAGTGAACTGAGGCAGGATGTAAAGGGGGTGGGGGGGATCTGACGTAGATGGTAGGGTGATGAGGGAGGGATTGAAGTAGTTGATAAAGTGAGGGAGGTAGCAGGTAGAGGGAGGAAGGCTGGGAGGACTAGATAGAGGGAGGGAAGAAAGAAGGAATTAGCAGGGAGAGGAAGGCAGTACATGGGAAGGAAGGGTATTTATTGGGGGGAACAGCAACAGTATTTTATGCGTTCTTGATCGTGGAGAGAGAAATGGGACACAGTCAACCCAGCTGTTCATCCTCCTTTAGGGGATTGGTCGATAAGTTGCCGACCTAGCTAAGGCTAGGATATATATATATATATATATATATATATATATATATATATATATATATATATATATATATATATATATATATATATATATTTTTTTTTTTTTTTTTATACTTTGTCGCTGTCTCCCGCGTTTGCGAGGTAGCGCAAGGAAACAGACGAAAGAAATGGCCCAACCCCCCCCCCCCCCATACACATGTACATACACACGTCCACACACGCAAATATACATACCTACACAGCTTTCCATGGTTTACCCCAGACGCTTCACATGCCTTGCTTCAATCCACTGACAGCACGTCAACCCCTATATACCACATGACTCCAATTCACTCTATTTCTTGCCCTCCTTTCACCCTCCTGCATGTTCAGGCCCCGATCACACAAAATCTTTTTCACTCCATCTTTCCACCTCCAATTTGGTCTCCCTCTTCTCCTCGTTCCCTCCACCTCCGACACATATATCCTCTTGGTCAATCTCTCCTCACTCATTCTCTCCATGTGCCCAAACCATTTCAAAACACCCTCTTCTGCTCTCTCAACCACGCTCTTTTTATTTCCACACATCTCTCTTACCCTTACGTTACTTACTCGATCAAACCACCTCACACCACACATTGTCCTCAAACATCTCATTTCCAGCACATCCATCCTCCTGCGCACATCTCTATCCATAGCCCACGCCTCGCAACCATACAGCATTGTTGGAACCACTATTCCCTCAAACATATATATATATATATATATATATATATATATATATATATATAAATATATATATATATATATATATATATATATATATATATATATATATATAAATATATATATAAATATATATATATATATATATATATATATATATATATATATATATATATATATATATATATATATATATATATATATAAATAGTGTATATAAGATGGCCTTGATTAGGGCATTCAGTTGCCCATGCCGTCTCAGCAAATATGAAAAAAATAGCAAAATATACGATACATTGTTACCCCACATTGGATCGTGGCTCATGTAATTTGAATAGCCGCCATTCATCATATCATCTGGTGTGTATCCATAGTGCTCTCCTGGTAAGAAATCCGAAAGAATGCTGCAGTTCACATATCCTGCTATTGTTTAAACTATTTTTTTTACTACACAGACCTCTCAAACCATGTACATCTGCAGAAGTTTCAGACCTGCAGAAGTTTCAGACCTGCAGAAGTTTCAGACCTGCAGAAGTTTCAGACCTCCAGAAGTTTCAGACCTGCAGAAGTTTCAGACCTGCAGCCCTTCAGTGGAAATAATCTCCCCTTCACCCCCCCCCCCCCCCCCCTGTCCTCTAGTCTTTTCGCCCGCTACCTCCCCTCCCAGGTCGGTTCTGCTATATCTCCCCCAAGGCACCATTTTTTTTTTCTTTTTTTTTTCCAGCTGGTCTCTTTTCCTCCCCAGACCAGAACCTTCCACTTGGTCCTCCACCTTCCAGCTACTCACACCTCCGCCCCAGAAGGCAGGGTAAGATGTTGTGTAGACGACTCGTGAATGAGATGATGGCAGATGAGACGAGAAGAAAAGAGAAGATGGAGGAAGGGTTTGCTAATGAGACACATCTGGGCAGAGATGGACCTGATGGAATTCAGTGAAGACATTGTTGAACAGCAACACTGCTCGAGAGAGAGAGAGAGAGAGAGAGAGAGAGAGAGAGAGAGAGAGAGAGAGAGAGAGAGAGAGACTTGAATCTACACAGTCTCGAGAGAACAGACAGACACGCGATACCTGCAGGCCAACAGATAGGTGGAAATAGAAAAAAATAGAGAAAACATACTCTAGCGATAAAACCTTTGCAGTTAGGAGGAAACAGAGGAACTGAATCCACAAGATTTGGAAATAGATCAGAAAAGAATCTATGGAAAATATGGCGAGTGTCTTTCGTAAAAGATGAGGAGAGAATGTTCAGTGTCCAGCCAAGCGGGTTACAGCAGAAGATACAAGCTGCCGGTACAGAAACCTTTGAGAGAGAGAGAGAACTAGACAAATGGTTAGAACATTTCTAGATGAGACTAGGAACCCTGCAATGTGCGCGGCAGCAGAGAGTAAAAGATAGGAAAGTAAAAAGGAGGAGGTGCGGTGAGCGCTACGCGCTAGCCATGCCTCGTGGCAGTATCTCGATCGCACACAGGTACACTGATGACGGCCACGCTAGTGTTCACCCTCCCTTCTCAAGCCTTCGCGTGTGTGTGTGGCTGTCTCGCTTGCGTCCCCAACACCTTCCCCTCCTCCTCCACCCAATCTTGACCTCCTTCGTCTCCTCTCCCTCCACCACCTTCCATCCATACGCCACCTTCCATCCCTCTCCCTCTAGCTATCACTCTTCATCCACCTCACTCCCCGCGTTCCCTCCACCTCCAGCCCGTCCACCGCCAGGCCCTCGACTTCCTACTTTGCATAAGCTTTACGTTCATTGTGGACGTTCCTCTTTATTTACCAGGACGGATCTGGAGTCCAGCCACGCCGTTCTGATCACTCATGCCGTTTGAGGCTGTGGCTCATCGGATACGCCCCGTGGACCCCTGTCCAGGGAGGTCTTGGAAGTGTCAGTCGTGTGGTTCCATATTGTATACATTCTGACTCCTACTGTCTCTTCTGACCGCCTCTCATGACTGTGTGTGTGAGCAACCATGATGCATTGCTCCCGTCTCAGTAACTCTCTCCCTCTCTCTCTAGTGGTTCCTACCCCCCCCCCCTCTCTCTCTCTAGTGGTTCTGACAATCGTTGTGGTCGTGGCCCTTGAAAAGTGTTCTCTTGTTCATGGATGTCCTCATCGTCATCACTTCTCTCAGTCAGATACTACTCATGTTCGTGTTCCGTTCGGTCCCATCTCGCCATTACTATTTCTCTGTGTCACTTGCAACAAAGCCTTTGTATTTTTTTTTTTTCGTCCATCATCCCAGCTTTTTATGCTCGATGTCCCACTGTAAGACGCGGCTGTTGCTGGACTGTATACAGTCTTCCACATATATGCTGGTACCGTCTGCAAGTGATGATATGAAGCTGTTCGTGTGAGATACGTAGCTGTTCGTGTGAGATACGAAGCAGTTCGTGTGAGATAAGACAGTGTAATCTACAAGGGCGGCGCCATAGCTCAACTCAAGCCCTCAAGAACTCGTTGTTATCTTTAAGTAGTTATGGAGCCATCTTCCCACTTCGCCAGTTCTTCGCATTCTCAACATTTTGTCCTCTGCGTCACCACAATCACATATTTGCAAAGACTTTTACAGAGTCTTCCTTGGGCATTTCAACGTTTCATTTGTTTTCTACATCGTATACTATCAAGCTTGATCTGCCAGGTTTGAAGCCTTGCTGTCCTGCGTTGTGTTGAATATATGATTCTTTAGTCAGTCACGTTCCATGATTGTGAAACTGCAGTGATCTGTGATGCTGTTGGCCAGTAGGTTTTTTGGACTTGTTTACCTTTCTTACCCTATTGTAATGGGATCATGTGAATGAGCTCTAGGCTTTCCTGGGATGGCACCAAGATCCAGGATGTCTCTCCAGAGAGCACTTAGTGCCTTTGCTAATGGAGCGTTGCTTTCCAGTATAGACTCGAAGAATCAAGAGTTTGGTCCTGTGATAAAGAGTGGTAAGAATCCGGTCCTGGAAGAGGGAGTATCAAGAATTTGGTCCTGGAATAGTGTATCAAGAGTGGCTCTGGAACAGAGACTGTCAAGAGTCTGGTCCTGGAACAGAGAGTATCAAGAGTTTGGTCCTGGAACCGAGAGTATCAAGAGTTTGGTCCTGGAACAGAGAGTGTAAAAAGCCTGATTCTGGAAAAGACAGTAGCAAGATTTTGGCCCTGGAAAAGAGAATATAAAGAGTCTGGTCCCAGGAAAGAGAGTATCAAGAGATTAGCCCTGGAACAGAGAGTATTAAGAGTGCAGTCCTGGAAGAGAGAGAGAGAGAGTATCAAGAGTCTGGTCATGGAAAGGAGATGATCAAGCTTTTGATCCTGGAAGAGATTGCTTGACGACCCGCTGGACGCCAGATGATATACACTGGTGTACTGGGCCGTGAGCACTGTTTGAGAAGACGAAGTGGTCGTTCATCTTTAGGTTGATTATTGGCTCACTGAGCACCTGTTGTTCACTGGTTCGTACTGCTCATATAATTGTTTCGTTTATCTGTTTATAGCCAGTGTATGTGCTTTCGGTTCATGCTGAGCCAATGGGTTATGAGGCTCATTATTCGAACTTGTTCAGTGGTTCATACTGGTCATTTATTGTTTTGTTGATCTGGTTATAATCATCGTATGGGCGTTCAGTTCTCGTTGAGCCAAAAGCCCATGAGGCCCATAATTCGAACTTTGTATTAATTTTCCTATTTTACCAATGGCTCTTTGGATTCTGCTCTTGATTTTGTACGATGTTGTTAATCTGTGTTCAGAAACCCGTCTTTTCATTCCACAAGTATTTTTTTGTTGTTAAATGAGCTGCCACCTTTTTTTTCCAGTACAGTCTCCTGCTGGTAACCTTCGTCTGGAGGGAGATGCCTTTTCCTTATCCACGTATTTCCCTGTGGTCGTGGCCGGTGCGCGTTTGAAATGCTCCTGTCGTCAGCATCTTCAGACGCTCCATCTGGTGCTTACACCGGTTCATGAGGGACTGTGTCATTATCGTGTTGAAGGCAGATTGGCCTAGATTGTTTCTACCGTGCCGACACGTCCCTGTGATTCGATTTTTGACCTGAGTGTCACACGTCTGAGGCCGTGGGAGCTTTAGCGATTTCCACCCAACCTGGAGGAGTGGTCTTAGCCGCTCCAGAGCCTCTAGCGAAGACCTTGTAAACCAAGGCATTGTCCACTTATCACAGCCGCTGCCAGTGGACTTCTACATCAATCGTGAGTAAAGGTAGATTCAGTGGATTATCTCTTTGTGGGTCGTCCTGTTGGTCATGTGGTGAAGCACCCACTTTGCCATTACAGGTTCAGAGAGTTCGATGTTGTGCAGGTGTTGGCTCTGTGCCTCTCTCTCTCTGTGGGGACCTACACCATTGTATGTCGCACCCTTCCACTGTAATGCAGTAAGCTGGATGACGCTCAGTGTTTCCTGGACTACTGAGACAAGACTCCACACACACTTGGCTTTCATCCTTAGCTTCCATTACTTTGCTTCCACGCTTACTTTCCACTCTTAGCTTCCACCTTTAGCTTCTACCCTTAATCTCCACTCTTAGCTTCCTCCCTTAGCTTCCGCACTGAGCTTCCATCCTTAATCTCCACAGATTGCTTCCATTCTTAGCTTCCATCGTTAGCTTCCCACCTCCCGCGAGTGCCCGGCCTCCTTTCCTCACTCTCTTCGTCGCCTCCATCATCATCTCTGGGTCTCCACCTGCCCTCTACCCTCTCTCTCCTCCTGTAGCCTCCCTCCATCGCCCATCTCTATCTAGCCTTCCCCCAGTGTCTGTTCCCAGCCTCCATCCCAACTCCTTTGACATCCACCCTCCCTCTCTTCCTCTCGGCCTTCACCAACCGTCCTTCACCCTACCCTCCACCCTACCCTCCACCTCCGACACCGGAAATAAAGTATTTACGTTGTATAATTAGTGTCTGAAAAGATTAGATTTTCCGTAGATGTGAAACATTAATCATTCAGGAATCTTTTCAGGCTCGACATTTGGACCAGAAAGAATGTTGGTTGGATGCTTACATCCCAGAAGAAAAACACCTTCTTTATCGTGGGAGAAAATATATATGTGTGTGTGTGTGTGTGTGGCTGTGTAATTGGAGAAACTTTTGGAAATTTTGTATATTTTTCTTTGATATAAGTTGCGTCTTTACGCTTGAGGTGTAAAGTAAGGGAAAAAAGTAAAGTTATTAGTGTTTTTCTCGCAAAAAATAGGTTTTATATATATATATATATATATATATATATATATATATATATATATATATATATATATATATATATATATATATATATATATATATATATATATAGAGAGAGAGAGAGAGAGAGAGAGAGAGACTATAATCTTATTGTTACGAAAGAAAATCTATTTTCATTGAGAATATCTAATTTTTGGTCTTCAGTATTAAACTTTGACTGGATCCCTTAGCTCGGGAGTCATACTCATCAGTCTGTCTGCACCGGTCATAAGTCATTTGCACCACACACACACACACACACACACACACACACACACACACACACACACACACACACACACACACACACACTGACCAACGAGGGTAAAGGTAATTCCAGAGGGAAAGCTTACCTTCGGTGACACAGGCTGAGTGAGGATACTCTGTGGCTTGTGGCGTCTTGTGGAGAAGTTAGAAGTGGGTGTTTAAGAGGTAGCCCTCAGCCAGCCCTCTGACGTGTGGACAGGCAGTCCTTAGCCAGCCCTGTGACGTGTAGACAGGCAGTCCTCAGCCAGTCCTCTGACGTGTAGATAGGCAGCCCTCAGCCAGCCCTCTGACGTGTGGACAGGCAGTCCTTAGCCAGCCCTGTGACGTGTAGACAGGCAGTCCTCAGCCAGTCCTGTGACGTGTAGATGGGTAGCCCTCAGCCAGTCCTGTGACGTGTAGATGAGTAGCCCTCAGCCAGCCCTGTGACGTGTAGACGGCAGCCCTCAGCCAGCCCTGTGACGTGTAGACGGGCAGCCCTCAGCCAGCCCTTTAACGAGTAGACGGGCAGCCCTCAGCCAGCCCTCTGATGTGTAGACGAGCAGCCCTTTGCCTAACCTCAGTCCTCTGACATGGGGCCGCCATGTTAGGTCTCTTGTTCTGTGTGGGTCTGGCTAGATTTGTTGTTTGTGGCCCACGATGGATTTATTTATTTATTTATTTATTTTTCTTAACCAAGTCGCCCCACCGCTACAAGAGGTGGCTATGGGGCCTTATAAATAAAAGTTGAGGACTTGTTAGTCCATTTTTACGTCCTAACCCTAATTAAAACTTTAAACAAAGTTATGGGAGTCAAAAAAATGTTTACCAAATGGCGTCCTTGCTACGTCTCTTCAATGTATATCAACTGACTGTTATATTTCTCTCTTGTGTCTCCCCTGATGATGTGATTATTACACGAAATTGCACTTGGGAACTTGTTGTGTTTCATTTTCCCCGTGGACTCATAGGAATATCTTAATCACGCTCAAAATTGTGGCCCTTTCCCATATATATATATATATATATATATATATATATATATATACATATATATATATATATATATATATATATATATATATATATATATATATATATATATATATATATAGGCTTGTGGCTAGCATAGTCGAGTAACATAGCCGAAAGCGAGGGACCTGAGGTACAGTGGCTAACTTCATCCCCCTCCATCGCCGCGGGCGCGTGTTGGTGGGGGGGGGGGGGGGAGGAGGAGGAGGAGGGGAGGAGGAGGAGGATACTCCACCAGCAGCACGGGGAGAGGGGGTGAAGGACACCGTCCACCCCCACCCCAGGTGAGGCAGGCAGGTCAGAGGAAGAAGATTGGGCAGCAGGGAGGGAGGGGTCACCTTTACCCCCCTTCTCCCCTCTCCCTTCTCCCCTCAGCCATCTCCACGGTGGCAAGTATTCCCCCCTCACCCCACCCCCATAGTTTCCCCACAACAATACACCTTCCAGTCATCTATGTTTCTTTTTTTCCCTCCCTCCCCCTCGACCCTTGGAAACAACAACGGAGGAGTTGCTTCCAGCAAGGTAGTAGGGCTGGGTGGCCGGGAGGAGCTGGGAGGCAGGCAGGCAGGCTGGTGCTCTGTCGCTTTTTCCCTGCCCTAAGGACACAAGAGGAGTGGCGGGTGGTGTGGTTGGCGGGTTTCGAACCCCCGGGGTGCACATCTTTAGAATGTATGGGTTTGTTGTTGACGTTGTGATGCGTTCCAGCTTGGCGACCGACGGGAGGTAGGAAGGGGAGGAGGAGGGACGGACAAAGACGGACGGACAGACAGGCGCAGACCCCCCCCCCTCCCCTCCCCCCTTACCGTTTTCCAATACGCTCTCCCTGGCGGTTCTCAAATACCAACTGAACAATGGCCGGCGAAAGTTTGTTTATCCTTGATTTCTCCAGGGTTCGAGCCCCCGGAGCCGGAGGTCAGGACCCCGGAAACGCTACATTGTCAGCCAGTCCTCCTCGTGAATGTTTCTATGAATGAGCTATATCTGTCTATATCTATAACTGTCTTTCTGTCTATGTCTTATGTATGTATCTATCTGTCAGTCTAATAATCAATCAGTCTATCTATCTATCAATCTATCTATCTATCTATATATGTGTGTGTGTGTGTGTGTGTGTGTGTGTGTGTGTGTGTGTGTGTGTGTGCAATGGATCTGTTACATGGAAAACGCAGTGAACATTATCATTATTGGCGTACGTTTCGGTTGGTTATCCATACCATCATCAAATCCTATAAAGAAAGGATAATATGCATGTAATAACTGCATTATGTGTTTCTGTACAAAAAGCGTAAAGTCAAAAATGAAGGCTCAAATGTTACCTTTATAACATACATCATTAAAGCCCGACGAGTAATGAATGATAAATGAATAAATGAATAATAAAGATAGAATAAAGGCAGCCACCATTACTGATGATCAACACTGTTATCTTAAGTAGATTATATTAAGATGTGACTTATCTAGTGCGTTTGGATAAGTTATCTTTGATTCCAAATGGTAGGATCTTCAGTTGAAAATGTTGCGTCTCTCCCCTGTCAAATGACATAGCTCCACCCGTGCTGGAGCTGGGGCGTCAGTCTGTTTAGAGTCTGTTGGTGCGTCCATGTCTGTTAACGGTCAGATTCTGTTGATGCGTCACTGTCTGTTAATGGTCAGGTTCTGTTGGTGCGTCAGAGTCTGTTAACGGTCAGGTTCTGTTAGTGCGTAAGAGTCTGTTCACAGTCAGGTTCTCTTGGTGCGTCAGAGTCTGTTAACGGTCAGGCTCTGTTGGTGCGTCAGAGTCTGTTAACGGTCACGTTCTGTTGGTGCGTCAGAGTCTGTTAACGGTCACGTTCTGTTGGTGCGTCAGAGTCTGTTAACGGTCAGATTCTGTTAGTGCGTCAGAGTCTGTTAAAGGTATACACTAATCCTCAAGGAATGAAGAAAATGGGTAGTATGGTATGGCACTTGGCGAGTTTCTCAATAAGTGTACGAGTCTGTGTTGTCTGTGTAACACTCGTCGGTGTACGAGGCTGTGTTGTCTGTGTAACACTCGTCGGTGTACGAGGCTGTGTTGTCTGTGTAACACTCGTCGGTGTACGAGGCTGTGTTATCTGTGTAACACTCATCGCTGTACGAGGCTTTGTTGTCTGTGTAACACTCATCGGTGTACGAGGCTGTGTTGTCTGTGTAACACTCGTCGCTGTACGAGGCTGTGTTGTCTAACACTCGTTAGCGTTGGTGAAGTCCGTGGGCACAGAATATCTCTACTTCACATCTATGTAATATATTTATGTATTAATCATACTTTGTCGCTGTCTCCCGCGTTAGCGAGGTAGCGCAAGGAAACAGACGTTAACAGATGTAATATGTAAGTTCGGACTATTAGCATTAATGGCGGATAGGAAATGTATCGATGATAGATATTGGAAGGAGCGTATTGTATCTTTGATAAATAGAGTTTATGATTAATAAAAGCTGAATAATTATTATTATATAAAAAAATCCGATTAATATTGATAAATAGAGTTTATGATTAATAAAAGCTGAATAATTATTATTATATAAAAAAATCCGATTAATATTGATAAATAGTTTATGATTAATATAAGCTGAATGATTATCATTGTATAAAAAATCCGATTCATCATTAAATGAGTAAGTTTGCATTATCGTTATTTACGGTGGATGTGAAATATATTGATGATAATAAAGATTAGGAGGAGCGTATTATGATATGGTTTTTTATTGATGACAGTTTATCGTTAATAAAAGCTGAATCATCATTATGTATTAATTCACACTAGTATTATTTACAGTAGAGATAGAATATATGTGTGTGTGTATATATATATATTATACTTAGTCGCTGTTTCCCGCGTTAGCGAGGTTGCGTAAGGAAACAGACGAAAGAATGGCTCAACCCACCCACACACACATGTATATACATAAACGCCCACAAACGCACATCTACGTACCTATACATTTCAACGTATATGTATATATACAGACATATACATATGTACACGTGTACACATCCACACTTGCTGCCTTCATCCATTCTCGTCGCCACCCCGTCACACATGAAATGACATCCCCCCTTCTCACGCTCGAGGTAGCGCTAGGAAAAGACAACAAAGGCCACATTCGTTCACACTCAGTCTCTAGCTGTCATGTGTATTGCACCGAAACCACAGCTCCCTTTCCACATCGAAGACCCACAAAACTTTTCATGGTTCCAGTTCACTCTATTCCTTGCATGCCTTTCACCCTCCTGCATGTTCAGGCCCCGATCGCTCAAAATCTTTTTCACTCCATCCTTCCACCTCCAATTTGGTCTCCCACTTCTCGTTCCCTCCACCTCTGACACATATATCCTCTTTGTCAATCTTTCCTTACTCATTCTCTCCATGTGACCACACCATTTCAATACACCCTCTTCTGCTCTCTCAACCACACTCTTTTTATTACCTCATATCTCTCTTACCCTTTCATTACTTACTCGATCAAACCACCTCTCGTATCCAGAAACATTAAAGCCATCTTCTGCCATCGTGTTCAACTACCTGTGTTGGATGGCCTCCTCATCCCGTCCCCTCAAATACCCACGCTGGTGGGTGGGTGGGTGGATGGGTCTCTCCTGCGTCCGCTGGCGGTGGGTGCCTGGAGCACTGGGGCCCACGCCCTTCCCTTCCCCCTCTCCCCAGCCAGCAGTTACTCCAGCGGTCCTTCATCTATCGTGTTGATTCGCTTGAGCACGACGGTGCGACCCCTGAACACGACGTTGCTACCCATGAGCACGATGGTGCAACCCTTGAGCACGACGCTACGACCCTTGAGTACGATGGTACGATAAGGGTCTAGTCTACTCTGGATCCCAGTTTGAGCGACTGGCAACCATGACAACACCACTGCAGTCATCACACGGGAACCAGTGGTCGAAAATTCCTTGACTGCTGATGACGTCAGCCTCTTAAACAAGCCCATTAGAAACATTCAACTGACGTGTGTTGACAGACGACTAATTGCCGGCAGTGGCGGCCATTTTGACTGTTCGGTCCCCTTCTCTGTCCTTGTATTCAGGGTAATCAACAGCTTCATCATCATTGTAAACGTTCACAGTAATTGCCAGTAATTTCTTACTGTCGTAATTCCGTCTCTGCAACAGTTTAATTGGCTGTTCAGTCGATCACACAGTGTTGTTGTGGTCTTTAAGGTCCTTGAAATACTCCTTTATGTGTAGATGTATCTACAGTGTTGTGGATACACTCTCTTGTGTAGATGTATCTACAGTGTTGTGGATACACTGTCTCTCTTGTGTAGATGTCTCTCTTGTGTATCTACAGTGTTGTGGATACACTGTCTTTCTTGTGTAGATGTATCTACAGTGTTGTGGATACACTGTCTCTCTTGTAGTGCCATTGTCCTTCTGTTCTTACTACTTGCCATACCATTGTGTAGGACATTTGAATGGTTTATTTACAGAAGTGTACCAGACCAGCCAGGGTATGAGGGCTATGTGAGCCTGAGGGATCCACAGATGATCGCGTCATCAGTCGACACAAATCTTGACCTTTCTCCTTCCGAGTGTTCAGGAGGACACCGTGACCTCACACGCTCTCATGCATCCCTCATGTTATAAAGTGTCCAGACGTCTGGAAACATGAGGCTCTCCCTCCTGAACCTGCTAGACCCAGCAGAGCCCCGCCTGGGATACAAATGTACGAACGAGGAGAGTAAGAATAAGAAGAATGATCAGCAGAGAGAGAGAGAGAGAGAGAGAGAGAGAGAGAGAGAGAGAGAGAGAGAGAGAGAGAGCAACATGTTATACGTGTGTCGTTAGGAACCTCCTCCTCCTCCTCACTCCTCCTGCTCCTCCTCACTCCTCACTCCTCCTCCTCCTCACTCCTTCTCCTCCTCACTCCTCCTCCTCCTCACTCCTTCTCCCCCTCACTCCTCCTCTTCCTCCTCCTGGTGCTGTTGCTGGTAGAGCCATCATCTTCCTCCAGATTTAGACCAGTTTTTCCCCCCAAACTTAGTCTCTCAAGTTGGACAGTTTCTGGGATATGTGTGTGCCCTCATTAGCATACCTCGCACGTTCTAATGAAGTTTTATTGCGACATCAAATCTCCTCCGAGCGTGTATATATACGCAGATTACCGACAATTTTTCCCCTTTTTTTTCGTACAGTTTCTGAATACAGATGCCATATTATCAGTCGATCTTGCTCTTACCGTTGAAATGTAACATGATATATATATGTCTGGTCACCTAACTTCCGATAGCCATAAGTTTGACATGATTCATCCGTGGTTATCTTTTCCTCTTGCTTTATTACCGTATGATCCTCTTACTTAATTAGTGTAAGAAGTTAATGATTACCTAATGGTAGAGTATTTTGTCGTAATTGACTTGTGATGAAAGGGAGCGGGCCCAGAAAATGGCCTTCGGAACACCTCTCTCCACAACCCTAAGACATTTGGATCTACGCAGTGAACGTACAGTAGGAACCACACCTCCCATACTCTTCTACGTACTAGAACACAATTCGACCCTTACCACATTACGCCTCTAAACACACCACTTCCCTCCACTGACGCACTCCACCTCTGCAGCACGTACTCTGAACACACCACTTCCCTCCCCTGACGCACTCCACCTCTACAGCACGTACTCTGAACACACTTCACCACAACCCTGGAATATTTATCATACCTCCACATTTTAGAGCCGAAACTTTACACACTTTTTTAATTGCCAAACACCACACCCGCTAAAATAAACCACTACCTCAGCATTTCACCACGAAATTCTACACCCTAATCATACCACCACACTCCCGAACTTCACCCCCTAATCTCACCACACCTCCAAACTTCACGTCCTAATCTTACCACACCTCCAAACTTCACGCCCTAATCTTACCACACCTCCAAACTTCACACCCTAAACTTACTACACCTCCAAACTTCACTCCTTAATCTTACCACACCTCCAAACTTCACGTCCTAATCTCACCACACCTCCAAACTTCACGCCCTAATCTTACCACACCTTCCAAACTTCACGCCCTAATCTTACCACATCTCCAAACTTCTCCGTCCTCAAGTGTTGGCAATACATTAAAGTTCACCCAGTAGGGAACTTCTCAAGCACAGAGACCAGACATCCGGAGTGCACACACAGTCAGAAAAGTACCTTTACGATTTTTGTGTCAGACAGTATGACACACCGGACGATAGCATTTGACAAATGAGGTAAGAGTCTTGCCACACTCTGGCAACCCCGCCCTCCTGATACGGCGAGATGTGGAATATCATAACATTTCCCGTCGTTTTCTTTTTCATCATACATATACATACTCTATGGTATATCATCACCTCCTGTGATTTCTGATGTTCGTATATGACAGACGGCTCATACCCGTGACATCCATTATATTCTTACCTGTGTGTGCGTGTGTGTGTGTGTGTGTGTGTAATGAGTACACTGTTTCCACACGTTTAATTCATCGTTGTTGGTAATTACTATAAAGAGGAGTTACTGTAATTAGTATGGAATTAGCTTCCCTGTCACGCTTACCACGTCTCCCAATTACGCTGGCCAATTCTACCGAGATAACAACATTTTGACATCCATTGGACATGTCCATAAAGATACCTCTCTCTCTCTCTCTCTCTCTCTCTCTCTCTCTCTCTCTCTCTCTCTCTCTCTCTCTCTCTCTCTCTCTCGGTCTCATGGCCGCTGTTTCGAACAGGCCTCGTTTGTCTCAGAGCCGCTGCTTCGAACAGCCCGCGTCTGTCTCCGAGCCGCGGCTTCGAACAGCCCGCTTCGGTCCCACCGCCGTGGCTTCGAACAGCCCGACTGGTTTGAGGAGTCGTGATACACTTGCTTCGGGCTAAAGCGTTTGGGATAAACAAACTTCCAAAGTCAACCCACGTTATCATATGTGAAGATAAGGTCACCTGACCTTGCTATCGTGAGTAAAATAATACGACCCATTGGTATGACGAGGAGACCTTTGGCATGGGTTAAGCTCAAAGATAGTGGGGGGGGTTTAGATATAAGGTCATGCCATCATTCCGAACGTTCGAACCGTCTCGCTCGGTGGGTTCATCTTCCGTTTAGTTCCGTGTCGAGTGAGTACGGATCGTGGCGTGTGATGGTCCTCCTCCTCCTCAGTCCTCACACGGCTAGTGTGAGCTTAGAACGGGCCAGTGATCGTCACCCAGTTCGGATAGGTCACCCTGGTGGTGTTTGCGTGAGGACGAGACGTGCTTCAGTATGACGAAGATTTACTGTCTCGTGTTGACTCCTCATTCGTATAAAATGAGAGAGATTATAGTGAGCTGTTCTGTGACGTGTTGATTCGGTTCTTCATTCGCGTATAGGCCGTGACACTGTTTACGATCCGAGTGAGTTACAAGATGAACATTGTCTCGTCGTCATGTGTGTGTGTGTGTGTGGGTGGGTGTGGTTAAGCCAGCCATCAGCTGCCAACGACAGGCTGTGCGGGGAGTTTCCCCAGACTTGTTTACAGTAGGGTGGGCTCCAGCATAGGCAACAGCATGACGCTGGCTACGCCATCAATCGCTCTCACGGAAAAAAAAAAAATAGAGAGTTATATCAGTGAATTTCTTATATGAAACGTGGTCTAGGACGCACCATCCCTGTGAAGCCCCGAACTAACCTAGCAGCGATCACTGGCCAGACGCAGGACAAAGCAGGATTAACGAGTGGAAATTAAGATAGTGACCCTGTAATGCACCAGATATCAGCGGCAGAAGTTTATGACTGTAGTGAGAGTTACAGTGATATGTGGGATGATTTGATAAGGAGTGATAGAAAGACTAGCGATTTTTTTTTTTTAAGTGGCAATTAGCGATATAACCACTGAAGAGGAAATGTACCATATACTGCAACAAAGTTCATTACCCCAACAGTGCTTCCCCAGGACCACCTCCCTCCTCACTCCACTACACATCAGGTAAGAACAGTTTATAATATCTGTAGACAGTTTGTGGTAAATATTCCCCGTTGTGATATTTACAAGGAAAAGTAGAAAGTAGAGACAATCCAACTGCGGTGGGAGCTGGCCAGAGCATCAATGTCAATACCTTTGATTTAAGGAAGATTAATATGTATATATTGTCCTTCATCATCCCCATCATCTCATGCTGGGTTAGGGAAGGTGAGCTGAGTTGAGGTTGGTTCAGATACGTTATAGGGCATTGTATTTCATAAACGTGTCGTGGAATCCTCCACCCACTCGATGCTTCACGCTGTACACGCACTCCACACACCAGACACTCCACACACCAGACACTCCACACACCAGACACTCCACACACCAGACTCTCCACACACCAGACACTCCACACACCAGACTCTCCACACACCAGACACTCCACACACCAGACTCTCCACACACCAGACACTCCACACACCAGACTCTCCACACACCAGACACTCCACACACCAGACACTCCACACACCAGACTCTCCACACACCAGACACTCCACACACCAGACACTCCACACACCAGACACTCCACACACCAGACACTCCACTCACCAGACACTCCACACACCAGACACTCCACTCACCAGACACTCCACACACCAGACACTCCACACACCAGACACTCCACACACCAGACACTCCACACACCAGACTCTCCACACACCAGACACTCCACACACCAGACACTCCACACACCAGACACTCCACACACCAGACACTCCACACACCAGACACTCCACACACCAGACTCTCCACACACCAGACACTCCACACACCAGACACTCCACACACCAGACACTCCACACACCAGACACTCCACACACCAGACACTCCACACACCAGACTCTCCACACACCAGACACTCCACACACCAGACACTCCACACACCAGACACTCCACACACCAGACACTCCATACACCAGACACTCCACACACCAGACACTCCACACACCAGACACTCCACACACCAGACTCTCCACACACCAGACACTCCACACACCAGACACTCCACACACCAGACACTCCACACACCAGACACTCCACACACCAGACACTCCACACACCAGACACTCCACGCACCAGACACTCCACACACCAGACACTCCACACACCAGACTCTCCACACACCAGACTCTCCACACACCAGACACTCCACACACCAGACTCTCCACACACCAGACACTCCACACACCAGACTCTCCACACACCAGACACTCCACACACCAGACTCTCCACACACCAGACACTCCACGCACCAGACACTCCACACACCAGACACTCCACACACCAGACTCTCCACACACCAGACTCTCCACACACCAGACACTCCACACACCAGACTCTCCACACACCAGACACTCCACACACCAGACTCTCCACACACCAGACACTCCACACACCTGACTCTACACTCCAGACTATCCACACTACTCTCGACACACCAGACTCTCCACACACTGGACACTCCACACACCAGACATTCCAAACACCAGACTCTCCACACACCAGACACTCCACACACCAGACACTCCACACACCAGACTCTACACTCCAGACTATCCACACTACTCTCCACACACCAGACTCTCCACACACTGGCCACTTCACACACCAGACTTTCCACACACTGGTCACTCCACACACCAGACACTCCACACACCAGACACTCCACACACCAGACACTCCACACACCAGACACTCCACACACCAGACACTCCACACACCAGACTCTCCACACACCAGACTCTCCACACACCAGACACTCCACACACCAGACACTCCACACACCAGACTCTCCACACACCAGACACTCCACACACCAGACTCTCCACACACCAGACTCTCCACACACTAGACACTCCACACACCAGACACTCCACAAACCAGACTCTCCACACACCAGACACTCCACACACCAGACACTCCACACACCAGACACTCCACACACCAGACACTCCACACACCAGACACTCCACACACCAGACACTCCACACACCAGACTCTCCACACACCAGACTCTCCACACACCAGACACTCCACACACCAGACACTCCACACACCAGACTCTCCACACACCAGACACTCCACACACCAGACTCTCCACACACCAGACTCTCCACACACTAGACACTCCACACACCAGACACTCCACAAACCAGACTCTCCACACACCAGACACTCCACACACCAGACTCTCCACACACCAGACACTCCACACACCAGACTCTCCACACACCAGACACTCCACATACCAGACACTCCACACACCAGACTCTCCACACACCAGACACTCCACACACCAGACACTCCACACACCAGACACTCCACACACCAGAGCCACAACTCTCTCCCTGTTTCATCTGTCAGCTCTGGTTACCGCAGACCCACAGACACCATATCTTCAAACGGTACAGCTCTTATGTACCTCATACCATGATGCACCACACCCTCCCCACGGTACACCCTCCTTGTACCATAGTACTTCACACCGTCGCACACCAGACCCTCTCTGTGGTACACTCTCCATATACCATTGTACCTTATACCGGCATGCACCAAACTATTCATACTGGCGCAGCCTTATTGGACGTATCTAGTGGCTTAGAATCTGTTTCATCTATTTTTTATATCTATAATTATCACTTATTGACCAATAAGATCCTTCTGTATAGCGCCATGTCTTTGTGCAAACGTGATACAGAACGTATGTTTTGCTCCCAGTGTAGTGAATCCGCGGCCGGATGTGCTTTTAAGTGCATAGATACGCGAGGATGAGACTTTGTTTCTAAAACTCTTTGTGTATGGGATTTGATCCTCCGGTTTTTTACGTAAGCTAAAACGGACGGGGCAAGTAGATGTCTTGATTAAGGATATATATATATATATATATATATATATATATATATATATATATATATATATATATATATATATATATATATATATATGTAAGATACCCAAGCCTAAGCCAATTACCCAGTTTATCGACCAGTCCCTGGAGAGGATGAACAGCCGGGTTGACTGAGGACAGATTATCGAGACCAGGATTCGAACCCATGAGGGTACGGTAGTTAAACAGGAAGTAATACAGCAATAAATGATACGTAAAAGGTTGTTATATCTTGTAGGTTTTCAACTACACAGTATGCACGTAAGTATACGATAGTAAATCATTTAAAACAGACGACTTATAATAGATGATACACAAGAGCTTTTGTGCACTCCTCTGTGTGTGTGTATATGTGTGTGTGTGTGTGTGTGTGTGTGTGTGTATATGTGTGTGTGTGTGTGTGTGTGTGTGTGTGTGTGTGTGTGTGTGTGTGTGTGGTTCTTCCCGTTCGTTCCTTATCATGACGCATAATCAGTCGTATGTTACGTTTTCTTAGTATACGTTTCGTTCCATAAGTTCCCCGTTTCGTTCCATCAGTTCCCCGTTTCGTTCCATCAGTTCCCTGGCCATCGTGTGACCTAACCCGTGCTGGTGTGTTGGGTTTACCTGCGATGTTCTTCTGTTCCTCGTACAAAATGTTAATTACGACCCTTGGCTATAAAATATCCCTCTCGCTACTTTTCTCTAAAAGGAAGAGAAATTGTTCCACGTGGGAAGTTTTAATGTCAAAGGTTTTAACAAAGTTAACTACTCCTCCTCCCCTTCTGATATACTTAATTTTCATCGTAATTTTTATCATATATTTCGTAAATATGTGAGAGAAATATAACTTTATATAGATTAGATATAGACTATGATAACGTACCCAGATATATAAATGTGTACAGGATGGTGTACGTGTGTGTGTGTGTGTGTGTGTGTGTGTGTGATTGATCGATTTAGTCCATCCAGTTCATGAGTGACGGCGAGGCAGTGAGCGAGTACTACTGTGGCTGTCGAGTTCCCTTTGCTGTCTTTTCTTTCAACCACACATACCTCATATGGGTTCGTGGTATTTATCCCATGAACATAAATACCCACGTTCTCTCCATACTACACATAACAGCCATCAACATGCAACTCACAAGACTTCTTTATTCTCGACGCTAGATAATCCCCTGTGGTGAGCGCGACGCGCTAACCCCACCCATTAGTAGAATCTCAGTAGAGGTAGAAAAGATATATATATATATATATATATATATAAGAGATGGGGAGGTGCGGGCCCACGGGGTAGATCTCTCTCTCTCTCTCTCTCTCTCTCTCTCTCTCTCTCTCTCTCTCTCTCTCTCTCTCTCTCTCTCTCTCTCCCCGTTACAGAACAAAGAGGTAATTACAAGTAGGTAATTACGCACAAACTCTTTGAGCCAAAAGAGAACACGGGAGGAGCTGAGGAAAATTTAGGGCGAGTGTTGTTGTAGCTGATGACGTTAAGGGAGTGTGTTGATATACAGCTGAGGAAAGTGAGGGCAGAAGATCGTGTGGATGAGGTAACTAAGGGAGAAAGTTGATTCACACTGAGGTAGATAAGGGAGGCTATTGATAACGCTGAGGTAAACAAGGGAGGATGGCGATATGGATGAGGCAATGGATGTCGAGAGATCCACTACGGGTGGAGGGGCAAGTGCTCCTGCTCAGTGCGAAGGGAGATCCAGGGTGGGGAAGTATGCATACCCTCCTCGCTCACATGATCAGGAGGAAACGCATAGGATCGACGATGGTGAATCTGGTATGGGAAGGAGGAGAATCACGAAAAGATAAGGTCAGCGAGATACGATATGAAGATGAGCTTTGAAAGTATAGATTATCCTGATGTAGTGACAGTGGCTGAAATGATGAATACGACACATCCGAGGGCTTGGAGGGTGTGTTTCCATAGAAGGAATGTGCAGAACGGGTGAGGTAAGGGGGCAATAGGTGTGGTGGATGTGTGCGAGTACTAGCGAGGGACGTGTGGTGTGGTAGGGGAGGCTGAAGCCTGTGTGGTTTCAAAGGTCGCATTACGTAACTAGGTAATGGTAGCTGGAGTAACACATATACCTCGCCCGTAGACAGTGGTAGTAGCACAGGGGGACAAACAGTGGTAAACAAGACAGCTATATATAAAGACAGTTATATATATAAAGAAGGTTGTTCAAGAGTGTTTGTGACTGTTGGAGATAGAGATAGATAGATAGATAGATAGATAGATAAGAGAGAGAGAGAGAGAGAGAGAGAGAGAGAGAGAGAGAGAGAGCAACAGACGGATTATAACGGGTGATTTTTGTGATCAAGAAGTTGATTGGTATGTGTGAGAGGAGGGGAGTGTCGAACGCTGGAGCTGTTGGAGGAGGAAATATCAGGGAACAGGACATGGGTATTATGACATGCACCAGTGTATTTTGCAACCCTTTCAAAGCGAGAAGGAGAGAGAGAGAGAGAGAGAGAGAGAGAGAGAGAGAGAGAGAGAGAGAGAGAGAGAGAGAGAGAGAGAGGCGAGAGGGGAGCTCATTCTCCCATGTTGGATTAGGTATTTACACAGATGGTATTAGAAGGTGAGGTACCCGTATGATACGAGCCCACACCAGTAGGTAGGGGTGACCCTGTGGTAGTGAGGAAGGGTTGACCTTAGTGAGGACATTAATTTCCTGTGCTTAATAGTACGAGGGATGCGAAAATAACATGATAAAAGCTGTTGATAAGGTAGAAGGTTATTAAATTCTTGAATGCTCTTAAGTTCTTCGATTCTGAAGAGTAATTATGGTGAGTGTTGGTGCTGAAGTGTTTTGCAAGTTTACATAAGTTTTGTAAGGATGTGAGGATTCTGTATAAAGTACCACAGGGAATTTGTAGGGAGTAAGAACTGGAAAAGAAGACGGACTTTAAATGGAGGTGTGGAAGATCCCTCAGTAACCTGGCTGATGAAATGTACAAATTAGCGAGAAACGAATTATTGTCCAGGTCTTCAAGGGGGGCAGTGACGTCCTCTCTCTCTCTCTCTCTCTCTCTCTCTCTCTCTCTCTCTCTCTCTCTCTCTCTCTCTCTCTCTAATGTCATCCCCTTCACCGTGGCCCTACGCCAACGTCGTCTACCTCCTCCTCCTACTCTCCTCCTACTTCTCTCCTCCTCCTCCTCCTGCTTGAGGAACAGGTGTGAGCACTCGTCTCGAGGCGTTGCGTCCCACCCAGCCCACCAGCCAGGCCGGGTCTGGAGCCATCCACCGCCCCGTCGTTCAATACAGGAAGGCAAGAAATTGGACTCGGGAATGGCTTTGGCGAGGCTGCTGCAATAACTGAAATTTGTCGTTCGAGGCGGAGGGAAAAACTCCATTAGAAGTTCGAAAGCGATAGTGAGGGGCCCCGCGTAACGCTTCTCTCTCTCTCTCTCTCTCTCTCTCTCTCTCTCTCTCTCTCTCTCTCTCTCTCTCTCTCTCTCTCTCTCTCTCTCCCTCCCTCCCTCCCTCCCTCCCTCCCCCCCTCCCCCCCCTCCCCACCTGGCCCGCCTCACCTCACCCTAAACACCTTGACGGATGGGGAGAGAGAGAGAGAGAGAGAGAGAGAGAGAGAGAGAGAGAGAGAGAGAGAGAGAGAGAGAGAGGGGATTTTTATATCTGTAATATAGGTCGTTTGTTGTTAGACTCTCATGTGTGTGGCGGACGGGAGCTGGGGAAGGGGGGAGGGGTGTTCGTGTGTGTGTGTGTGTGAGGTGAGTAAGGAGCTCGCCCAGGGGGGGAGGGGGGCACAGCTGGTGTATATTTTTGTGTCGTCCTGTGGTATTGGGGCGTGACGTGGGAGAATATTGATGGTATATTGTGTCGCGAGTAAGGGAGAGGGGCAGATTGTTGTCTGTGTCCTTTCTCTCTCTCTCTCTCTCTCTCTCTCTCTCTCTCTCTCTCTCTCTCTCTCTCTCTCTCATTCATAGACGAGAGGGGAAGTAATTTAATGGAATTTAAAGAAGAAGAAGAACTTCAGTACACAGTTCATGGGAACGACTAATAGCAGTAGTAACGGCGGGCCCCGTGAAATGCTCCGATACGGGAGGAGATTGAGGGAGATAGTGACTGCTAGAGATGAAGAAGGTGGAATTCAAAGATCACGTTGTAAAGATTTTACTGTTGAGTTGGGTACGATAATGAGAACTCTCACTGGGAGAGATAAGAAACTGGCGATGAAAATGTTTAATATATATATATATATATATATATATATATATATATATATATATATATATATATATATATATATATATATATATATATACCATTTATACATGATGGCTGTAGGAACGGACGAAGAAAGGCCGCATCTACTCACACTCAGTCTCTAGCTGTCATGTGTAATGCACTGAAACCACAGCTCCCTATCCACAGCCAGGCCCCACAGACCTTTCCATGGTTTACCCCGGATGCTTCACGTGCCCTGGTGCAGTCCATTGAAGGCACGTTGATCCCAGTATACCACATCGTTCCAGTGCACTCTGTCCCGAGCACGCCTTTCACCCTCCTGCATGTTTAGGCTCCGATCGCTCAGAATCTTTTCCACTCCATCATTCTGTCTCCAATTTGGTCTTCGCGTTCTCCTTGTTCTCTCCCCTTTTGACACATATATCCTCTTCGTCAACCTTCGCTCATTCATTCTCTCCATGTGTCCAAACAATTTTAGCACTTTCTCTTCTGCCCTCTCAGTCACACATTTTTATTTTCACACATCTCTCTTACCCTTTCATTACTTTCTGGAGCAAAACACCTCACACCGCATACTGTCCTTAAATGTTTATTTCCAACACATCCACCCTCCTCCGTACAACTCTATCTTTAGCCCATGGCTCACATTCATATGATAATATTAGGACTACCATAACTTCAGACATACCACTTTTCCTCTCCCAGATAACGATCTCTCTTTCCACACATTCTTCAGTGCTCGCAGAACCTTCGCCCCCTCCCCCACCCTATGACTCACCTTCCACTTTATTCTATACATGTGTTTTCCTGTCTGTATGAATGTATGCCTGAACAACATGAATGCGTTTGTTCCTATATGGCCATGAACTTTGTGTATTTACGCGTGTGTGACGGCATGACGTGTCGTATTATTGCTTTGAGAGTCGTAACTGGTAGTCGTTTCGCTTATGATTTCATGGTATTCACCTTCCTGGGGTGGTCATGTCCTGGTGATTATGCTTTAGGGGGTCATATTCTCGGGAGACTCATGTCCTGAACTCATGCTCTGTTGGAGTCATGTTCTTGGGTAGTCATGTCCTGCCGGATCATATTCTGGGGAAGGTCATGTTCTGGGGTCGTCATGGTGGTGATGTCCCAAGGGTCATACTCTGGGGTGGGTCATGCTCTGGGGTCATGTCTTAGGGGTTATGTCTCTTAGGGGTCATACTCTGGGGTGGGTCATGTTCTGGGGTCGTATTCTTGTGATAATGTCTTACGGGTCATATTCCTGGGAGGTCATGTCGTGGGGTTATTTTCTGTAGGTCATGTTCTCAGGCACCGTATCTTGAACGTCAAATTCGAGGAAGGTGAGGTGAGGGAGGGGGGGGGGGGGGGGGGGGGAGGGAGGTCATGTTCCGGGGTTCATTTCCCAAAAGGTCAACGTCCTGGGTCGTGGTCGGTCGTGTCCCCGGGGGAAAGAGATGTTCTGGAGAGTTACAAGACAGACGATAGACGTGGGGGAGATTCGACGTGGGAATTAGTGAGAGAGAGAGAGAGAGAGAGAGAGAGAGAGAGAGAGAGAGAGAGAGAGAGAGAGAGAGAGAGAGGTGGCGGGGCGACAAGATTAGTTGGAGGAGTTGTACTCAAGGAGCAGGGTGAGGGCGGGCGTGAATTACATTCGTAAGTTCTGGAGAGATTGGCGGGCGCCAAGTTGAGCCACCCGTGGCGCTGGCTAGAGAAGATAGCGATAATTGGCAACGCTGTATAACAACGCTCGCGGGGGAAGTTAGCGGTTTGCGCTGGTGTTGGTGGTGATGATGAAGGGGTAGGGGGGGGGGTTGATGAGAGGGGTTGGGGGCTAACGTAGGTGTGTGGACTGGAGGGTGTGGCTTGTGGTGGACGGAGGCACAGTGCGGAGGCCCTTGCAACTCTAGTGAAGAGTGGCAGTGTGTATATATATATATATATATATATATATATATATATATGTATATATATATATATATATATATATATATATATATATATATATCCCTGGGGATAGGGGAGAAAGAATACTTCCCACGTATTCCCTGCGTGTCGTAGAAGGCGACTAAAAGGGGAGGGAGCGGGGGGCTGGAAATCCTCCCCTCTCACTTTTTTTTTTAATTTTCCAAAAGAGGGAACAGAGAAGGGGCCCAGGTGAGGATATTCCCTCAAGGGCCCAGTCCTCTGTTCTCAACGCTACCTCGCTAATGCGGGAAATGGCGAATAGTATGAAAGAAAGAAAGAAAGATATATATATATATATATATATATATATATATATATATATATATATATATCAGAGGAGATGTATCTACAAAACCACTCGTATGCCTTCGTAATTCCTTTTGAGGACATTAGATGGATAATCTCTTAAAACAGCCAATTCTATCTCTATCTTACCTTGGTCTCCAGATATCGTATCCGCTCTTGCCCGAAAGACAGCGTGACCAGTAAAGCGAAAGCCATGAGATTCCGTGGTATTACTGCGCGAGCCGCTTAGTGTGAGAGGCACAGTGTGAGCCACTCAGCCACTCCGTGTGAGTTGCACAGTGTGACTCTCACAGTGTAAGGTGTTAAGTGTGTGTGAGTCACTCATTGTGAGCCACCCTGTGAGTCACTCAACCACTCCGTGTGAGCTGCACAGTGTGAGCCACTCATTGTGAGTCAGTCAGCCACTTCGTGTGGGCTTCACGGTGTGAGCCACTCATTGTGAGTCACTCAACCACTCCGTGTGAGCTGCACAGTGTGAGTCACTCATTGTGAGTCATTCAACCACTCCGTGTGAGCTGCACAGTGTGAGCCATTAAGTATGTTTGAGCTGTGCAGTGTGAGCCACTCATTGTGAACCACTCGTTGCTGGTAGCTGCTCACAGTATGAGAGCCTCGGGTTGGCTAACATGTCTGCAGAAGTTGTCATAGTTTAATGAGGACACTGAAGACATTGGTGGTGAGGTGTGTCGCTGCCGGCGCTTCCCTTGTAGATGGTAATGATTGACTTTGGAAAATATTCTGAAGTGTGTGTGTGTGTGTGTGTGTGTGTGTGTGTGTGTGTGTGTGTGTGTGTGCGTGTGTGTGTGCAAATGTTCTCAACATGCATCTCGAAATGTGGTTCATGGTGTCGCTGGAGGAAGATAAATTTTTGGAGGAGTGGAGGAGGTCACATTCAAGAAAGAGGACTGGGAAATTGCGCTGAACTACGGATAGATAGATCTATGGTGTGTGTGGTTGGCAGAGTATGAGGAATGATTGTTAAAGCGCAAATATATGACTTGTTGCAAAAAAAAGGAACGACCCAAGCCAGAGACAACACGGATTCAGGGAAGGACTTCAAGTTAAACAAACCTCTTAGACTGCAGTGAGAGAATGATATCAGGTTTGGACGACAGAAGTGGATGATGGGTGGTTTGTGTGTATTTGGACTGACAGAAAGCATTTGACACTGTGCCACAAAATTAGTTGTTATTGAACCTGGATCATCTGTGCTAGGGAATAAAGGATTCATGTCAAAGGAGCCCTCACAAAATGGGTTAGGATCACCTGTGGTGTGCTGCAGGGTTCGATCCTAGGATCATTGCTCAGTAATGGACTTATGTATGTGTGTGGATGAGCCGAGGTCATAAGAGGAAGTAATAAGTGATCAGAATTGCATCAGGGGACAAAGACAACGATTGTTTGAGAGTTGGGTGATGAAGTTTAACCTTAGTAAATGCCGAGTAATAAAGTTGACATATATACAGTGAAGGAGACCTCTTAAGGGAATATTTTACGGTAAGAAATAAGTCTGTGTCTCAGAAAGGGAATTAGGGATCGGCATTGTACCTTAAGTCGCCGGAGCCTCACCTTAAATGTAAAGGGAACAAGTTGTTTGCTGGTGAATGTTAGAATCGCATACGAACTCATAGATAAAGGGCTGGGCAAACTGTTCACAACATGTGCCCAATATAGAACATGTGTCTCAGTTTTGGTCACCGAGCTTAAAGGAGCACAGAGACGTAAAAGGTCGAAGAGGAGGGCAACAAAGATGGTTCCAGAATTGAAGCAGCTCAGTTACAATGAAAGGTTAGAAGTCATAACATTTTGTCCACCGTGGAAAAGAGGAGAGTAAGGGGGTGACTTAATCATACGACCTTTTTGCGTTTTTTTTTTTAAACCAGTTCGTTTTCAGCAGTTTTTTTTATTTTCCAAAGATGCAAAGATGGAACTACCGGAGCCCATAGCATGAAATAAGTGCAATTTCTTATAGAATGTTTTTAGAAATGATGGTATAGTATGAGTTGAGGATGAATGTGATAGACTATGAGATAGCGAGTGTTGACGGCATGAAGATGTTGAAAAAGTTCTACAGCAGGAGGGGAAAGTTCAAGAGATGGGGCCCCCATGAGTGTAGAACTCCCTTCCCCTCCAATGCTAATAGGTAATTACGCTCGAGTGGACTCTCACATTTACCCACGAACAAACACGGACAAACAGACAAGGCGTAGCGAGTTATCCTTGGGCTTTGACTTAGCTAGTTCTACTCTCGTGTTGACATTTGTGCCCTCTATGGTTCTCCGTACAGACTCTCTGTGTACACCCTCGGACCAATACATATTACTCTCGGGCCAGTGCGTATTTCCGTGTATGGTACTGTAGAAGACCTCATAACAAAGCTTCAAACATGTGCCGTCTGTTCATCTTGGTTCATTGTAATGTAAGTGAAGCAGTCCGTCTGCTTCGTGCACCGCTGCGTCACAACACGGGGTTCACCTGAGTGGAAAATGGTCTTTGATTCCCTATAGGGGATGAGGAGAGGTAAATGGATGATATACATGGCGATAAGATCGTGTTGTTCGTGAGATTATATATGTATGGCGGCTCTGAACCTAGGCTTGCTGGGAAGGGGCTATGAGTACTCTCCAGTGGCAGACAGAAGTCCTGGGATTCGCATGGAAAGAAGCCGTACCGAACTCGCTGTTTCAAAGGGTAGATACACGAAGGGTTCTCTCCGTACAGTTTCGAACGGCTTCGTTCCGTTTCGAGACGAGTTGAGGGCGTGTTCCAGGGCTTGAAGTCCAAGGCTTCCTGTGCCTCCAGGGTGGCTTGTCGTGAAAGGCCTGAGGTGGGGGGAGAGCAAGTGTCGTGTTACCTTCAGTGGTCGTCCGGATGGGTTGTCGTTCATCTGTTACTAAAGAGGATTATTGGCACTACCTGAGCACTGCCATCAGAGTGGCACTACCTGAGCACTGCCATCAGAGTGGCGCTAACTGAGCACTGCCATCAGAGTGGCACTACCTGAGCACTGCCATCAGAGTGGCACTAACTGAGCACTGCCATCAGAGTGGCGCTAACTGAGCACTGCCATCAGAGTGGCACTACCTGAGCACTGCCATCAGAATGGCACTACCTGAGCACTGCCATCAGAGTGGCACTACCTGAGCACTGCCATCAGAGTGGCGCTAACTGAGCACTGCCATCAGAGTGGCACTACCTGAGCACTGCCATCAGAATGGCACTACCTGAGCACTGCCATCAGAATGGCACTACCTGAGCACTGCCATCAGAGCGGCACTACCTGAGCCCCCAGCGTCTTAAAGGCGTAACTGCTGAACGGCATCTGGTGTACGCACCGCCGTTCTCTCTCTCTCTCTCTCTCTCTCTCTCTCTCTCTCTCTCTCTCTCTCTCTCTCTCTCTGCCGTGTTTACCATTTACCATTACTGTTCACCAAGGTTACTATTAGTTTCTTCAGCCGTCGCAGGCTTCCTGATCACCCCTTCTACGCCTGTGAAAGCAATTTGACCTTCAAGCACATGAGTGTTTTCTGTGGTATTAAGATGATTTTAGCGTAGCTACGTTTTCTGTGGCGGAAGGTAAATTTTGGTACACAAAATAAGATTTTTTTTTTTTTCGATTCGTGTTACAGTTACTTGCAACTAGATTTTTTTCAAATGTTCTTTTATGTTTTCGTATTCGTTTGAGAAAAGATTTGGAACATTTCATGAAAACTAAATCATGTTTATATTACTCACCCAAGATTAGGTAAGTGACGGAGGATAGCTGATGAGGGATGTTGACATAATGAGGAGGAGGAGGAGGAGGAGGAGAGGAGCTAGATTACTCATGGAAAATAGGTTAGTATTTATTTATTAATTCAGTAGGTTCCCAGCTGACGAGAAATTTCTTAGGGGGGGGGGAGAGTGGGAGGGAGGGAGGAGGAGGAGGAGGAGGAGGATGATGGGTGGAGGAGTGGAGGCGGAGGAGGAGGATGTGTGGAGGAGGAGGAGGAGGAGGAGGAAGATGGGTGGAGGCGGAGGAGGGGGAGGAGGAGGAGGAGGATGGGTGGAGGCGTATCCATTCCCTCCGGGCCAAGCAAACCTTCCTTGAATTATGTCGCGCACATCATTGTTCAGCAGCTCTCCTCTGCTTCCGGGGCCTGGGTGGCTGGCTGGCTGGCTGGGCTCGGTGGCAGCTTAGAGAGAGAGAGAGAGAGAGAGAGAGAGAGAGAGAGAGAGAGAGAGAGAGAGAGAGAGAGAGGATGGGGGAGAAGGCAACAAGGAAGGAAAAATGATATACCCCACTTGCCTCAGGTATGAAAACACCTCCCTCACCCCCTTCTTTTTTTCTTCTTCTTTTTTCTCTTTTTTACGAAGCAGTTGACTCACCCTCGTAATCCGTGCTGCTCTGCACTAGCTCAGGCTCCTCCTGACGGAGGGTAGTCTGCGTCAGGCACTGTACCCTTCATAATCATAACACCTCCTGTCTCCAGTGCTTTAGGTACAGTAATAGAATACGTTGTAAACGTTCGGGGGACCCAAAGACTATATAATGCAAAGCCAACGGCCATTAGAAATACGGTGGACTGCTCACTGGAGGAGTGGAATAGCTGGAGATAGACGTTCCAGTACCTGCAGGGTGTACCAGACCAGCCAGGATGTGGTGGTTACCTGGGTTTATGGGCTACAGCCTTTCCAATAGTTTGGTTGTACATAGGAATTACAGGATTGCTTGGTTTCAGACCCAGCTGTAGGGGGTAGAAGACCTCCGAAACCTTAGTAAGTTAAGGTAAGGTAAGGTCCGAGACCCAGCTGTGGGGGTAGAAGACCTCCTGGTTTCAGACCCAGCTGTAGGGGGTAGAAGACCTCCGAAACCTTATTAAGTTAAGGTAAGGTAAGGTCCGAGACCCAGCTGTGGGGGTAGAAGACCTCCCAAGCCATCGTAAGGTATACGTAAGGTAAGGTAAGGTCTTAGACCCAGCTGTAGGGGGTAGAAGACCTCCGGAACCATCATAAAGTACACGTAAAGTACACTAGAGAACATTAACCTCCATAACATTCCCGCCTTTCCACCTGCCAGAGCCCGCCTGCAGAACTCGACCTCAGACTTAAACCCTCAAAATTCCCCATTCATTTCTCAGCTGGCGGCTTCCTGCGTGAGCGCGCGGGCGGCAGCTGACGGGAGCATAATTTTCCGTATAAGTTAAAGCATTATCGAATGGGAATGGATGAGTCAGTGGGGGAAGGGAGAGGGAAGAGAAAAAGAGGAGAAAGAAGGAAGGTAAAGTGCGATGAGAACGGAAGAATAAGACAGTTCGAAGGAGCATCTCCTGGTCGTTCAAATACCCTCCCCATATTAGGGAGAGGTTGAGACGGGGAGGAGATAACAGGAGAGGTACACTCCCCCAAAAAAGTATCGTTATAATCTCATTCGGCCCGATACTTTTTTGGGAGAGTGTACGTACTAGCCCTTCCTTATAGATTTGGGACATCCCGCCCTCACTCCCACCCTCGGGTGCTCCTCTGCACCCTATCCCTCCCTCCGTCAGATGTCCTTTGATATCCAGTTTAAGCTTATGGGATGTAGAGAGACTCGTTGTATAGCTCGTCCTATGTTCAGTTCAAACCCCACAAGCCGAGGGTGCGTGATGGCCGACGGGTACAGTCCATCCTGAGATGGTACGCCTGTGTTCCACTGGTATTATTCAGATGGTGTAGAGGCGGTGTTCTGACGGCGCACTTGTGGTGTAGAGGCGGTGTTCTGACGGCGCACTTGTGGTGTAGAGGCGGTGTTCTGACGGCGCACTTGTGGTGTAGAGGCGGTGTTCTGACGGCGCGCTTGTGGTGTAGAGGCGGTGTTCTGACGGCGCGCTTGTGGTGAAGAGGCGGTGGTCTGACGGCGCGCTTGTGGTGTAGAGGCGGTGTTCTGACGGCGCGCTTGTGGTGAAGAGGCGGTGGTCTGACGGCGCGCTTGTGGTGTAGAGGCGGTGTACTGACGGCGCACTTGTGGTGAAGAGGCGGTGGTCTGACGGCGCGCTTGCGGTGTAGAGGCGGTGGTCTGATGGCGCGCTTGCGGTGTAGAGGCGGTTGTCTGACGGCGCGCTTGTGGTGTAGAGGCGGTGTTCTGACGGCGCACTTGTGGTGCCCACTCAGACATAGTCGTCCCTTCCTGTCTCTCTCAACGCACAGGCGACACTCAGATGCTCCGGCAGTGTTGAGGATTTTCACTCAATCTGTATAAACAAGTTTTTTGAAGGGGGTGTCCTCGTGTCGCAGGTGGTGTTCAGGTGTTTGGGCACCAGCTGGGGGGAGACGAGAGCGTCCTGAACACCTCACCTCAAGACATAGAACCCCTCCTCCTCCCCCCTCCCCCCCCCAAAAAAAAAGGAAGGTTACCCCTTAAAAGAAGAATGTTACCACCCAAAATAATTATCTAGACGTGTTTCCTTATTCATCCGTCATTCATCCTGTATTTCACCATCACTCATCTTTCAAGTTTGTTTGTCTCCATCGAAAATGCATAGTCCCGAGACTGATATAGATAAGAAGATAAGGATCATATCTCTACAGTGCGAAAGTACCTTTATACACAGAATTGATCTTAAAATCCTATGGAGCTAATTGGTTTTCATAACACAGGCTATGGATGACCTGTTCTGATTGCAATTTGATACGCTGCCAGCGTTGATGTTTATAATCGTAACACTACAGCTCAGGTGATGTGATCCCCCTCGCATTTACATATGGCTTATTTACAAAAATTTACATTGATGCGAATTCGTTGTGTTTATGAGTATGACGTACGGGAATAAAGGCACGTGTCATGCATGCAGTGTTATTGACAGCGTCACTGAAGGTGAGGTTTGGTTATTGACAGCGTCACTGAAGGTGAGGTTTGGTTATTGACAGCGTCACTGAAGGTGATGTCATGTTATTGACAGCGTCACTGAAGGTGATGGTATGTTATTGACAGCGTCACTGAAGGTGATGGTATGTTATTGACAGCGTCACTGAAGGTGATGTCAGGTTATTGACAGCGTCACTGAAGGTGATGTCAGGTTATTGACAGCGTCACTGAAGGTGATGTTAGGTTATTGACAGCGTCACTGAAGGTGAGGTTTGGTTATTGACATCGTCACTGAAGGTGATGTTATGTTATTGACAGCGTCACTGAAGGTGATGTCATGTTATTGACAGCGCCACTGAAGGTGATGTCAGGTTATTTACAGCGTCACTGAAGGTGAGGTTATGCAGACGAAGGAAAGACTTGATCTCATTGGAAACATGTCACTGAGACGCATGTGACATTATCCGATAATTGCTCAACTATGTATGATTATGGTAATTCGTTTCTAATGACATTACGTGAATAATTCAAGAAAGAAAGCCATCAAGGGATGTTATTTCCTCGCCTAATTCCTCCCTGTGAAATACAGTTTAGAATTCCTGTCTCATGGGATTTTCCCTCTGCCTCCTGGACTGCTTAAGAATGAATTAAACCCTTTCAAAGAACAGAAATGTAATCTTATATGCACGAGCTTTTGATGGGAGGTGTCGACTGTCTTGTTGGCTGAAGTATTCGTCATCATTTGTTCTCCTAGCCTGGATGGATCATTTTCCAACATCCTTCATCATTTAGCCTTTTTTCCCAACATCCTACATCATGTAGCCACTGTCTCCAACATCCTACATCATGCAGCCACTGTCTCCAACATCCTACATCATGTAGCCACTGTCTCCAACATCCTACATCATGTAGCCACTGTCTCCAACATCCTACATCATGCAGCCACTCTTCCCAACATCCTACATCATGTAGCCACTGTCTCCAACATCCTACATCATGTAGCCACTGTCTCCAACATCCTACATCATGTAGCCACTGTCTCCAACATCCTACATCATGCAGCCACTCTTCCCAACATCCTACATCATGTAGCCACTGTCTCCAACATCCTAC
>NC_092224.1:35249348-35271848 GCF_036320965.1 Panulirus ornatus
TATAAGACAAAACAATTTTTAATCTAAGGTTTCCTGGTGCTGTGTTGGTCAGAGATAAGCTAAAGATGAGTGATTGTAGTGACTGTATCTTCTGTAATCCCAGTTGGACTTTAATCAGATTATCATTTTTCTTATGAAGCACATAGGTTCGAATCCTGGTGTCGGTAGTCGGTCCACAGGCAACCCAGCAGTTCATCCGCCCCTAGGGGGTCGGGTGATGAAGTGGGTGCCTGGCTCAGGCGAGGGTTTATATATATATACATAGCGTTAATGAGATGGTCTTTGATTAAGGGCCTCAGTGGCCCGTGCCGTCTCATCTAACATTAAAAAAATCTTATAGGAACATTTTTAAAGTGTTTATCACTTGTTAAAGTTTACCTTTCCCTTGTAGAAAAATTTATTCCAGCAACCTACCTACCGAACCCCTCCCACCCACCACCAGGCTTCACTCCCTAAGAAAATTAATGAAAATTCTGTTTGTATCACGAGAGAAAAAGATTCGAACAGCAATTTTTTCGCGTCTGTGTGTGTGTGTGTGTGTGTGTGTGTGTGTGTGTGTGTGTGTGTGTGTGTGTGTGTTGACACATATCAGTGAACTGCTGTTGTTGTTGACCCGTGTCAGCTGGGTCAGTGGTGTCACCTGTATCCCTCCTGTAACCTGTGTCACCTGTATATGTCACCAGTATGTCATCTACACCACCTAAATAATCCCCCCCCCCCCATGCAAGAACTTGTTGACGTCAGACACTAACTGTATTTACCACTGTACTTACCCCCCTCCCTCCCTCCCTCCCTACCCACTGCCCCACTGCCCCAGTGACCTTTCTTTTTTTGGTTCAGTTGCTCCGTCTGACCTCTTTTATATCCCCCTCTTCCCCCCCATTCCTCCACTCTGCTGACTCCCTTTTACATCCCCCCTTTCCCCCCATTCCTCCACTCTGCTGGCCCCCTTTATATCCCCCATCCCTTACCCTCTGTCCACTCCTACTCCCACCTAAAGCATCGGTCACCACGTAATGTTATATAGAGTGAGGTAACAGGCATATTTCATGTTCACTTCATACCTCACGCGCGGTCAGGCATCGCATGGTTCTCTGTGTAATGACCTTCCATCATCAGATCTGAAAAGCGAATTGAAATGCGTTATTTGTTCACCGTTGTGTTTTTGTAAGCGACGCGCCCTTTAGTGTTCTTTGTGAAGGGATGGAAATGCTTTAAAGGGAGGGGGAGGGGGAGGGAGAGAGGGGAGGGGTTATCATTAATATCATTATGTTGCTTTTGATTAATCCTGCGTTAAATGTTAGGGCTTCAACCCTTTGTTTGTGTGTCTGAAACAGCGTGGGTTATGGTGTGTGTGTGTGTGGGGATGAGTTAATGGGTGAGTGTGTGAGCTAATCCAGGCTTGGATCGCTACCCTCCGCCTCTACTGTGTGTGTGTGTGTGTGTGTGTGTGTGTGTGTGTGATATTAAGTACGGAATATATCATGATGTATGATGTCCCCAGCCCCTTGTTAGCGACATGGGTCGTGTTGGCACATCCTCCCAGTTCACCACACATGCACGAGTCTTCTAACCCTCACGTACCCCCCCCCCCTCTCCCCCGCGGTGTAGTAGGGTAACGTTGCTGACCATGGTCATCAGCGCGGGCCTGCCCATGATCTGGGACTGTGGGTTCTTAACCCCCCCTTGGGCCCTGCGGTTCTAACCCGCGTCCGGCCTACCTGCTCATCCACATTCTTGGGCTGGTCGATAAACGAGTACCCAACTGGCTTAGGAGTACACACACACACACACACACACACACACACACACACACACACACACACACACACACACACACACACACACATTTCACCATGACCAGCTGATGCATAAACAAAAAAAAAAAGCACTCACCACTATTGGCAGCACTCTAGATCCATATTGCTGTTATAGCTTTACATGTGAGTGCAGTGCTATGGAGAGAGAGAGAGAGAGAGAGAGAGAGAGAGAGAGAGAGAGAGAGAGAGAGAGAGAGAGAGAGAGAGAGAGAGAGAGAGAGAGCTGGCTACATACAGTAGGGAAGCGCTGGCCGAAGAGAATGGAGATAGAGGCCAAGCCAGCCTATAGCCATGCCTAGCCATCACCTGCGTGTGTGTGTGGTGGGGTGTTGTTGCATCATGAGGCCCACATAATGCTATCATGAAATTGGACAAATGTATTTTGGTGTATCAGATACAAGTGTGTGTGTGTGTGTGTGTGTGTGTGTGTGTGTGGCGCGGTTGCCATGTGTAATGGCGTGTCATGTTTTAGGCTCAATGCCAATGCGTTAGTGTAGTTATAATGTGGGTTTTGGTGGTTCATAATTCTATTATGGTTTTTTTTTTTCTGTTACTCTTTTTTTTTTTCCATGATAGTTGTTCGCTCTTGGCGTATGGTTTTGTCTATGTTTTTTATTGTTTTTTTTCGTTGTTTGTTGGTTTAGAAAGTATGGTGTGGCGTTGATGTGGTTGGAGGAAGGTGTAAAGGTCCGGTTTATGTTTTGTGGACGCACGGGTGAAGGTTGTAGCTTGGGGGGGAGGGAGAGAGGCGAGGCGACATCGGCTCATGACTTATGAGACGAACTGCCTCATGTCTTATAGTGTGTGAGGAGGACAAGAATGGTGAGCCTTCCTCCTGCTACCCTCTTCCTCCTCCTGCCTCCCTCCCTCCTGACTGCCTCCTCCTGCCTCCCTACTGTCTGCCTCCCTACTGTCCCCCTCCCTCCTCCTGCCTCCCTACTGTCTGCCTCCCTCCTGCCTCCCTACTGTCTGCCTCCCTACTGTCCCCCTCCCTCCTCCTGCCTCCCTCCTCCTGCCTCCCTCCCTCCTCCTGCCTCCCTCCTCCTGCCTCCCTCCTCCTGCCTCCCTCCCTCCTCCTGCCTCCCTCATGTTCAAACTCACAGGTCATCTGGTCCGTTGCCCACAGGTCAGGTGGCTGACCTCACCCCTGACATGGTTATTGTTGAGGCCAATGTGACTCACGCATTAAGGTCGATTTGAGGCGAGATATAGCCTTCACTTCACCCCTAGTGTGTGTGTGTGTGTGTGTGTGTGTGTGTGTGTGTGTGTGTGTGTGTGTGTGTGTCTAGCCTTTGCTGTGGGGGGGGGGGGTCGTATTAAAAGCTGATGATTAATAATATCTTTACTGACATGGCCAGGTTTAGTTCTTTGTCGTATGTTAGTTAAAGACGAGAGTCGGGTAGATTTTGTTTGTTGGTTTGTTTTTCTCCCACTCGGTTCATTCCTGTGTCTCTGTGTGTCAGACGCCAGCTGGGGGTTGGTCGTGTGGTGTTGAGGAAGTCCTCAGCTACCGCTGGGACGCTTGGTACAGCCTGTCAGCGGAACTAACAGCTCCTGACGCTGGTCAGCTCGAGCTGCCACCATGCTGACCAGGAACGCCAGTTGGTTCTTGTATGCCAGAGGTCGTCGGCAAGTTGCCGGAGGTCAGGTCAAGTTTAGTTGACCTTGTGGGGGAGGGGGGGGGGGAGGCAGTTCGTGGAGCGTACGTGAAACGTCAACTGATATTTTTTCCCTTCAGGAAAGTTTTATTTTTTTCTTTTAGTTCGTTTGTTTGCACTGGCGTAGGGCGGCGTCGTTGTGATTGCACTGGCGTAGGGCGGCGTAGTTGTGTCCGCAATGCCGTACGTAGGGCGTAGTTAGTTCTCATATATATATGTCAAGGCGCTGTAGGACTGTAGAGTACTGTGTTAGGGCGCTGTTGGACTGTAAAGCACTGTATTATAGCGCTGTTGGACTATAAAGTACTATATTATAGCGCTGTAGGACTAGAAAGCTATATCATAACGCTGTAGGGCTGTAGAATGCTGTATTATAGTGTTGTAGAACTCTAGAGTGCAGTATTATAGCGCTGTAGGGCTGTAGAATGCTGTATTATAGCGTTGTAGAACTCTAGAGTGCAGTATTATAGCGCTGAAGGCCTGTAGAGGGCTGTATTAGGGCGCTGTAGGACTGTAGAGTACTGTATTATAGCGCTGTAGGACTGTAGAGTGCTGTATTATAGCGCTGTGGGACTGTAGAGTGCTGTATTATAGCGCTGTGGACTGTAGAGTGCTGTGTTATAGCGCTGTAGGACTGTAGAGCAATGTATCATAGCGCTGTAGGAATGTAGAGTACTGTATCATAACGCTGTAGGACTGTAGAATGCTGTATTATTGCACTGTAGGACTGTAGAGTGTTGTATTAGAGAGTTGTAGGGCTGTAGGGGGCTGTATTAGAGCGCTGTAGGACTGTAGAGGGCTGTATTAGAGCGTTGTAGGACTGCAGAGTGATGCATTAGAGAGCTGTAAGAGTGCTGTAGTATATCGCTGGAGGGACTGTAGTGCACTGCATCAAGAGCACTGTAGGAGCGCTGCTGTATATCATGATTACGGTGGAAAGAGTTGAGGGAAGGCACTGCTACGTTGATGATTTTGAGGAAGGTCATGAGTACAGTGGTGAGACTGAGTGTAGTACTGAAGATAGATAGAACGAGAATTAGGTTTTTTTTTTTATTTGTTTACTATACCTTATAACTAAACATTACTTTCCTGTAGTTCAATGAAAAGAATGGTATCAAAATTATAGATTTGATATAAAATGAAAATGAAAATAATTTCTTCCTTATAGTATAAACGATTTTTGTCTATTAATCCTTATTATGATTAGATGGGTCTTTTTTTTTATTTATTTACTATGCCTTATAACTGTACATATCTGTCCTCTAGTGGAATGAAATGAAAGATATCAAAATTATAGGTTTGATATAAAATGAAAATAAAATTAATTTCTTCCTTTAAGTATAAAGGATTTTTGTCTATTAATCCTTATTATGATGCTATAGTACAGAATGGTACCACTCATCCAGGATGGTGCTGGCGCAGTCCCGCGTTCAGGACTCGCAATAATGAGCAGCAAGGAGAGTCAGTTTACTGATCACGGCTTCGAGGGAAGGTCGGCCTTCGGGCATGTGGTGCTTAACGTCGCTCTGAAGCTCGACCAGTGCACAGTATACATCATATTCGTCAACCTTGTCCATCACGTGGGCAATGACCTCGCCAAGGGAGTAGACGTCGCTTGCTGGAGTAGATGGTTGTCCCTCATACAACTCGGGTGCATACCAAGGGCGTCTCCCTTTTTTTCCGGTGAGATGGAGACTCTCTCCTATTGTGCTGCTCAAGCCGAAGTCGATGATATGGATATCGAACTCCTGGGAAAGACCGACTGTTATGTTGTTCATTTTTAGGTCATTGTGGACATAACCCACTTCGTGGATTTCTTTCAGTTTTAAGGCTAAGATGAGGAGAGATTGGATGAGATCTTTCTGGGTGCACTTCTCGATGAATTCTTCGTAAGTCTTGCCAGTGTAATCCATGAAGACCCTAGCAGGCTTCAGACCCAGGCCATGCACCTTGGGGGCTCCCCCAGCGCCAGCTAGTTCACGCTGAATCCGTATTTCAGTGAGCAATGCAGGGATATTCTCGGCCTTCAGGAGCGTCTTCATAACCATGAGTTGATCATTTAAACGTACCAAGTCCACTCCACCGTTGCCACCCTTACCCAGCACCTTTACGTGTTGTATTACATCGGTCCCGGCTTGGATGAGGAGATCCAGTTCCTCCTCAAGGAGAAGATGTCCGTAGCTTTCAGTCTGATTCAAAGAAATGGAGATGAATTCGTTGGAAGAGCCTGAGTATGAAGAGATGGAGGTGGTGCTACTGCCTTCAGCAGATGAAGAAGCAGAGTAGTCTGACTGCTTCTCCTCGGGCGAGCATCGAGCAGGAACGTGTTGCTGCTGGTCCTCAAGAAGAGGGGTGGAGTCGCTGATGGACAACCACCATGCCTCGGACTCCTGCTTCTGGAGGCGCTCGTCTAGCTTATAATCGACGAATGATGAGTGAAGGCTCATCTTGATTTGCTTGAGAGCATGAAATCATTACCGAAGTAAACTCGGGTATCCCAGTACATACAAATATATAGTGAAGCTGAATATAGTGAAGTGTGCTCTTCCCAAGAAGGTAGATTTTACCGGATAAGGAGTTAAAAGCTGGATTATACCGGATGAGGAGAAAGAACCAGAAATTCATTGGCCTGTTAAGGTCGCGCCAAAGGCAGGTGAAGTTCAAACCTCCGTGAAGTAAAGACGTCCTTCATCTTACCTTTAAAGGTCAGGTCAAATGTAACTTCATTAACTAGGGCGTTTGACCTGACCCATACAGGCACAGTGAAGATGACGTATGAGGTAACTGTTAAGGGTTAAGTGAAAGGCTTTTGTGTGGTAATTTGAGTTTTATTGATGGTATATTGAAAATGGGATTTGTACAGTGATACTGAAGAAACCATTAAGAGTCAAGTAAAGGGCTGGTATTATCGAGTGTGTAGTGAAGATAGAGTGTGTAGTGAAGATGACTGTTGGCTTGTGTAGGTGGGATTGTAGAGAAGATGAAGTTGTAGTGAGGATGAACTGTGTTGTGAAGATGACGAATGGCTAGTGTAGGTCGGAGTGTATAGGAGATGAGGGTGTAGTGAAGATAAATTTTGTGGTGAAGATTGCGGATGGCTAGTGTAGGTGAGGGTGTACAGAAGGTGAGAGTGTAGTGAAGATGGAGTGTGTAGTGAAGATGACGGATGGCTATTGTAGGTTGGAGTGTAGAGACGAGAAGGATGTAGTAGAACTGAAGATATAGAGATTGGTCTTGTCCAAACCCTCAAGGATCAGGTCGTAGGTTGAGGGGTGTGGAGGGCGTAGCGAAGGTGGGGGATGCACTGATAATAAGGTGTGTATTGAAGAAGAGTTGGTCGTGGTGTTGGGTTTCTTCCCTGACTTGTTTGCAAGATGAAGGCAGAAATGTAGGGAATGTAGGAAATGTAGAAAATGTAGGGAAGCGCTGGCCGAAGAGAATGGAAATAGAGGCCAAGCCAGCCTATAGCCATGCCTAGCCATCACCTGCGTGTGTGTGTGGTGGGGTGTTGTTGCATCATGAGGCCCACATAATGCTATCATGAAATTGGACAAATGTATTTTGGTGTATCAGATACAAGTGTGTGTGTGTGTGTGTGTGTGTGTGTGTGTGTGGCGCGGTTGCCATGTGTAATGGCGTGTCATGTTTTATGCTCACTGCCAATGCGTTAGTGTAGTTATAATGTGGGTTTTGGTGGTTCATAATTCTATTATGGTTTTTTTTTTCTGTTACTCTTTTTTTTTTTTCCATGATAGTTGTTCGCTCTTGGCGGATGGTTTTGTCTATGTTTTTTATTGTTTTTTTTCGTTGTTTGTTGGTTTAGAAAGTATGGTGTGGCGTTGATGTGGTTGGAGGAAGGTGTAAAGGTCCGGTTTATGTTTTGTGGACGCACGGGTGAAGGTTGTAGCTGGGGGGGAGGGAGAGAGGCGAGGCGACATCGGCTCATGACTTATGAGACGAACTGCCTCATGTCTTATAGTGTGTGAGGAGGACAAGAATGGTGAGCCATCCTCCTGCTACCCTCTTCCTCCTCCTCATGCCTCCCTGCCTCCTCCTGCCTCCTCTTGTCTGCCTCCCTCCTCCTGCCTCCCTACTGTCTGCCTCCCTACTGTCCCCCTCCCTCCTACTGCCTCCCTCCTCCTGCCTCCCTACTGTCTGCCTCCCTCCTGCCTCCCTACAGTCTGCCTCCCTACTGTCCCCCTCCCTCCTCCTGCCTCCCTCCTCCTGCCTCCCTCCCTCCTCCTGCCTCCCTCCTCATGTCCAAACTCACAGGTCATCTGGTCCGTTGCCCACAGGTCAGGTGGCTGACCTCACCCCTGACATGGTTATTGTTGAGGCCAATGTGACTCACGCATTAAGGTCGATTTGAGGCGAGATATAGCCTTCACTTCACCCTTAGTGTGTGTTTGTGTGTGTGTGTGTGTGTGTGTGTGTGTGTGTGTGTGTGTGTGTGTGTGTGTCTAGCCTTTGCTATGGGGTGGGGGGGACGTATTAAAAGCTGATGATTAATAATATCTTTACCGACATGGCCAGGTTTAGTTCTTTGTCGTATGTTAGTTAAAGACGAGAGTCGGGTAGATTTTGTTTGTTGGTTTGTTTTTCTCCCACTCGGTTCATTTCTGTGTCTCTGTGTGTCAGACGCCAGCTGGGGGTTGGTCGTGTGGTGTTGAGGAAGTCCTCAGCTACCGCTGGGACGCTTGGTACAGCCTGTCAGCGGAACTAACAGCTCCTGACGCTGGTCAGCTCGAGCTGCCACCATGCTGACCAGGAACGCCAGTTGGTTCTTGTATGCCAGAGGTCGTCGGCAAGTTGCCGGAGGTCAGGTCAAGTTTAGTTGACCTTGTGGGGGAGGGGGGGGGAGGCAGTTCGTGGAGCGTACGTGAAACGTCAACTGATATTTTTTTCCTTTAGGAAAGTTTTATTTTTTTCTTTTAGTTCGTTTGTTTACACTGGCGTAGGGCGGCGTCGTTGTGATTGCACTGGCGTAGGGCGGCGTAGTTGTGTACCTAATGCCGTACGTAGGGCGTAGTTAGTTCTCATATATATATGTCAAGGCGCTGTAGGACTGTAGAGTACTGTGTTAGGGCGCTGTTGGACTGTAAAGTACTGTATTATAGCGCTGTAGGACTATAGAGTACTATATTATAGCGCTGTAGGACTAGAAAGCTATATAATTACGCTGTAGGGCTGTAGAATGCTGTATTATAGCGTTGTAGAACTCTAGAGTGCAGTATTATAGCGCTGTAGGCCTGTAGAGGGCTGCATTAGGGCGCTGTAGGACTGAGAGTACTGTATTATAGCGCTGTAGGACTGTAGAGTAATATAGCGCTGTAGGACTGTAGAGTGCTGTATTATAGCGCTGTGGGACTGTAGAGTGCTGTGTTATAGCGCTGTAGGACTGTAGAGCAATGTATCATAGCGCTGTAGGAATGTAGAGTACTGTATTATAGCGCTGTAGGACTGTAGAATGCTTTATTATTGCACTGTAGGACTATAGAGGGCTGTATTAGAGCGCTGTAGGACTGTAGAGGGCTGTATTAGAGAGCTGTGGGACTGCAGAGTGCTGCATTAGAGCGCCGTAAGAGTGCTGTAGTATAACGCTGGAGGGACTGTAGTACATTGCATCAAGGGCACTGTAGGTGCGCTGCTGTATATCATGATTACGGTGGAAAGAGTTGAGGGAAGGCACTGCTACGTTGATGATTTTGAGGAAGGTCATGAGTACAGTGGTGAGACTGAGTGTAGTACTGAAGATAAGTCGAACGAGAATTGGAAAGGTCTTTTTTTCTATATTTACTATACCTTATAACTATACATTACTGTCCTGTAGTTCAATGAAATGAATGATATCAAAATTATAAGTTCGATATAAAATGAAAATGAAAATAACTTCTTCCTTATAATATAAACGATTTTTGTCTATTAATCCTTTTTTTGATTAGAAGTGTCTTTTTTCATTTATTTACTATGCCTTATAACTGTACATTTCTGTCCTCTAGTGGAATGAAATGAAAGATATCAAAATTATAGGTTTGATATAAAATGAAAATAAAATTAATTTCTTCCTTTAAGTATAAAGGATTTTTGTCTATTAATCCTTATTATGATGCTATAGTACAGAATGGTACCACTCATCCAGGATGGTGCTGGCGCAGTCCCGCGTTCAGGACTCGCAATAATGAGCAGCAAGGAGAGTCAGTTTACTGATCACGGCTTCGAGGGAAGGTCGGCCTTCGGGCATGTGGTGCTTAACGTCGCTCTGAAGCTCGTCCAGTGCACAGTATACATCATATTCGTCAACCTTGTCCATCACGTGGGCAATGACCTCGCCAAGGGAGTAGACGTCGCTTGCTGGAGTAGATGGTTGTCCCTCATACAACTCGGGTGCATACCAAGGGCGTCTCCCTTTTTTTCCGGTGAGATGGAGACTCTCTCCTATTGTGCTGCTCAAGCCGAAGTCGATGATATGGATATCGAACTCCTGGGAAAGACCGACTGTTATGTTGTTCATTTTTAGGTCATTGTGGACATAACCCACTTCGTGGATTTCTTTCAGTTTTAAGGCTAAGATGAGGAGAGATTGGATGAGATCTTTCTGGGTGCACTTCTCGATGAATTCTTCGTAAGTCTTGCCAGTGTAATCCATGAAGACCCTAGCAGGCTTCAGACCCAGGCCATGCACCTTGGGGGCTCCCCCAGCGCCAGCTAGTTCACGCTGAATCCGTATTTCAGTGAGCAATGCAGGGATATTCTCGGCCTTCAGGAGCGTCTTCATAACCATGAGTTGATCATTTAAACGTACCAAGTCCACTCCACCGTTGCCACCCTTACCCAGCACCTTTACGTGTTGTATTACATCGGTCCCGGCTTGGATGAGGAGATCCAGTTCCTCCTCAAGGAGAAGATGTCCGTAGCTTTCAGTCTGATTCAAAGAAATGGAGATGAATTCGTTGGTGGAGCCTGAGTATGAAGAGATGGAGGTGGTGCTACTGCCTTCAGCAGATGAAGAAGCAGAGTAGTCTGACTGCTTCTCCTCGGGCGAGCAGCGAGCAGGAACGTGTTGCTGCTGGTCCTCAAGAAGAGGGGTGGAGTCGCTGATGGACAACCACCATGCCTCGGACTCCTGCTTCTGGAGGCGCTCGTCTAGCTTATAATCGACGAATGATGAGTGAAGGCTCATCTTGATTTGCTTGAGAGCATGAAATCATTACCGAAGTAAACTCGGGTATCCCAGTACATACAAATATATAGTGAAGCTGAATATAGTGAAGTGTGCTCTTCCCAAGAAGGTAGATTTTACCGGATAAGGAGTTAAAAGCTGGATTATACCGGATGAGGAGAAAGAACCAGAAATTCATTGGCCTGTTAAGGTCGCGCCAAAGGCAGGTGAAGTTCAAACCTCCGTGAAGTAAAGACGTCCTTCATCTTACCTTTAAAGGTCAGGTCAAATGTAACTTCATTAACTAGGGCGTTTGACCTGACCCATACAGGCACAGTGAAGATGACGTATGAGGTAACTGTTAAGGGTTAAGTGAAAGGCTTTTGTGTGGTAATTTGAGTTTTATTGATGGTATATTGAAAATGGGATTTGTACAGTGATACTGAAGAAACCATTAAGAGTCAAGTAAAGGGCTGGTATTATCGAGTGTGTAGTGAAGATAGAGTGTGTAGTGAAGATGACTGTTGGCTTGTGTAGGTGGGAGTGTAGAGAAGATGAAGTTGTGGTGAGGATGAAATGTGTTGTTAAGATGACGAATAGGTAGTGTAGGTGGGAGTGTAGAGGGGATGAGGGTGTAGTGAAGATAAAGTGTGTAGTGAAGATTGCGTATGGCTAGTGTAGGTGAGAGTGTACAGAAGGTAAGAGTGTAGTGAAGATAGAGTGTGTAGTGAAGATGACGGATGGCTATTGTAGGTTGGAGTGTAGAGACGAGAAGGATGTAGTAGAACTGAAGATATAGAGATTGGTCTTGTCCAAACCCTCAAGGATCAGGTCGCAGGTTGAGGGGTGTGGAGGGCGTAGCGAAGATGGGGGATGCACTGATGATAAGGTGTGTAGTTGGTCGTGGTGTTGGGTTTCTTCCCTGGCTTGTTTTTTTTTTTTTTTTTTTTTTTTTTTTTTTTTTTTTTTTTTCCAAGATGAAGGCAGAAATGACCAAATTGCTTCTTGATACAGTGTTTGGCGCCTTTTATGTAATGTAGGTGTGTGTGTGTGTGTGTGTAGAGTATTGTAATATAGCTCTTTAGGACTGTAGTGTGCTGTCTGATATAGCGTTGTAAGACTGTACACTACTGTATTATAGCGCTGTAGGACTGTAGAGTTCTTTATTGTAGCGCTTTAGGACTGCAGAATACTGTATTATAGCGCTGTAAGACTGTAGAGTGCTATATTATAGCGCTGTGGGACTGTAGATTGCTCTATTATAGCGCTGTAGGACTGTAGAATACTGTATTATAGCGCTGTAAGATTGTAGAGTGCTGTATTGTAGCGCTGTAGGACTGTAGAGTGGTGCATTCTTTCGCTGTCGGACTGTAGAGTGATGTATTATTGCGCTGTAGGACTGTAGAGTGTTGTATTAGAGCGTTGTAGGACTGTAGGGGGCTGTATTAGAGCGCTGTAGGAGTGTAGAGGGCTGTATTAGAGAGCTGTAGGACTGTAGAGTGCTGTATTATAGCGCTGTAGGACTGTAGAGTGCTGTATTATAGCGCTGTAGGACTGTAGAGTACTGTATTATAGCGCTGTAGGACTGTAGAGTGCTGTATTATAGCGCTGTAGGACTGTAGAGTGCTGTATTATAGCGCTGTAGGACTGTAGAGTGCTGTATTATAGCGCTGTAGGACTGTAGAGTGCTGTATTATAGCGCTGTAGGACTGTAGAGTACTGTATTATAGCGCTGTAGGACTGTAGAGTGCTGTATTATAGCGCTGTAAGACTGTAGAGTGCTGTATTATAGCGCTGTAGGACTGTAGAGTGCTGTATTATAGCGCTGTAGGACTGTAGAGTGCTGTATTATAGCGCTGTAGGACTGTAGAGTACTGTATTATAGCGCTGTAGGACTGTAGAGTACTGTATTATAGCGCTGTAGGACTGTAGAGTGCTGTATTATAGCGCTGTAGGACTGTAGAGTGCTGTATTATAGCGCTGTAGGACTGTAGAGTGCTGTATTATAGCGCTGTAGGACTGTAGAGTGCTGTATTATAGCGCTGTAGGACTGTAGAGTGCTGTATTATAGCGCTGTAGGACTGTAGAGTGCTGTATTATAGCGCTGTAGGACTGTAGAGTACTGTATTATAGCGCTGTAGGACTGTAGAGTGCTGTATTATAGCGCTGTAGGACTGTAGAGTACTGTATTATAGCGCTGTAGGACTGTAGAGTGCTGTATTATAGCGCTGTAGGACTGTAGAGTGCTGTATTATAGCGCTGTAGGACTGTAGAGTACTGTATTATAGCGCTGTAGGACTGTAGAGTGCTGTATTATAGCGCTGTAGGACTGTAGAGTGCTGTATTATAGCGCTGTAGGACTGTAGAGTGCTGTATTATAGCGCTGTAGGACTGTAGAGTGCTGTATTATAGCGCTGTAGGACTGTAGAGTGCTGTATTATAGCGCTGTAGGACTGTAGAGTGCTGTATTATAGCGCTGTAGGACTGTAGAGTACTGTATTATAGCGCTGTAGGACTGTAGAGTGCTGTATTATAGCGCTGTAGGACTGTAGAGTGCTGTATTATAGCGCTGTAGGACTGTAGAGTGCTGTATTATAGCGCTGTAGGACTGTAGAGTGCTGTATTATAGCGCTGTAGGACTGTAGAGTGCTGTATTATAGCGCTGTAGGACTGTAGAGTGCTGTATTATAGCGCTGTAGGACTGTAGAGTGCTGTATTATAGCGCTGTAGGACTGTAGAGTGCTGTATTATAGCGCTGTAGGACTGTAGAGTGCTGTATTATAGCGCTGTAGGACTGTAGAGTGCTGTATTATAGCGCTGTAGGACTGTAGAGTGCTGTATTATAGCGCTGTAGGACTGTAGAGTGCTGTATTATAGCGCTGTAGGACTGTAGAGTGCTGTATTATAGCGCTGTAGGACTGTAGAGTGCTGTATTATAGCGCTGTAGGACTGTAGAGTGCTGTATTATAGCGCTGTAGGACTGTAGAGTGCTGTATTATAGCGCTGTAGGACTGTAGAGTGCTGTATTATAGCGCTGTAGGACTGTAGAGTGCTGTATTATAGCGCTGTAGGACTGTAGAGTGCTGTATTATAGCGCTGTAGGACTGTAGAGTGCTGTATTATAGCGCTGTAGGACTGTAGAGTACTGTATTATAGCGCTGTAGGACTGTAGAGTGCTGTATTATAGCGCTGTAGGACTGTAGAGTGCTGTATTATAGCGCTGTAGGACTGTAGAGTGCTGTATTATAGCGCTGTAGGACTGTAGAGTGCTGTATTATAGCGCTGTAGGACTGTAGAGTGCTGTATTATAGCGCTGTAGGACTGTAGAGTACTGTATTATAGCGCTGTAGGACTGTAGAGTGCTGTATTATAGCGCTGTAGGACTGTAGAGTGCTGTATTATAGCGCTGTAGGACTGTAGAGTGCTGTATTATAGCGCTGTAGGACTGTAGAGTGCTGTATTATAGCGCTGTAGGACTGTAGAGTGCTGTATTATAGCGCTGTAGGACTGTAGAGTGCTGTATTATAGCGCTGTAGGACTGTAGAGTACTGTATTATAGCGCTGTAGGACTGTAGAGTGCTGTATTATAGCGCTGTAGGACTGTAGAGTGCTGTATTATAGCGCTGTAGGACTGTAGAGTGCTGTATTATAGCGCTGTAGGACTGTAGAGTGCTGTATTATAGCGCTGTAGGACTGTAGAGTACTGTATTATAGCGCTGTAGGACTGTAGAGTGCTGTATTATAGCGCTGTAGGACTGTAGAGTGCTGTATTATAGCGCTGTAAGACTGTAGAGTGCTGTATTATAGCGCTGTAGGACTGTAGAGTACTGTATTATAGCGCTGTAGGACTGTAGAGTGCTGTATTATAGCGCTGTAGGACTGTAGAGTGCTGTATTTTAGCGCAGTAGGACTGTAGAGTGCTTTCTTGTAGCGCTTTAGGACTGCAGAATACTGTATTATAGCGCTGTAAGACTGTAGAGTGCTGTATTATAGCGCTGTGGGACTGTAGATTGTTCTATTATAGCGCTGTAGGACTGTAGAGGCCTTTATTATAGCTTTTTAAGTGCTGTAGTATATCGCTGGAGAGGCTGTAGAGCAATGCATCAAGAGGTCTGTAGGAGCGCTGCTCTATATCGCTGTAGGACTGTGGAACACAGCATATAAGACGCTGTAAAAGCTTTGTAGAGGATTGCTATGAGCAGAGGTGATGTACAGGCCCGCTAACCACTAGTGGATTCCCCCGGTGAAGCAGGGTCATATAATTCTGCTGGGGTGGAGGTGGGCAGCTTTCCCTCCCTTATAAACCTCGTAAATTTCATTACATTTCCATTAACGAATAAATTTATGGCCTTAATGAAGTGACTCACCTTCACCTCACCTCCCTCCCACCACCACCACGCCACCCCAGCTGGACAGGACGGACGCGTCAGTAGGTGGGAGAGAAAAAAAAAAAATAGTCAAAATAACCCTGGCTTAGATATAAGCCTTTTATGTGCTGTTCTGTTCTACATTTACATTTTCTCCAGTGTCGTTTTGTCAGTGTTCGACGCGGTGTACTTTTTTTTTTTTTGCAGTATTCTTTGATTTTTTTTCCTAGTGTAAATACGATAATTTTACCCAGGAATGATTTTCGGTTCTCATTATTCAATATTTTTTCATTATTTCTTTCGTATTCCATATAGAGTGTGACATTTCTTTCGTATTCCATACAGAGTGTAAGACATTTTTTTAGTATTCCATACAGAGTGTGACATTTCTTTCGTATTCCATATAGAGTGTGAGACATTTTTCTCGTATTCCATATAGAGTGTGAGACATTTCTTTCATATTCCATGTAGAGTGTGAGATATTATCTCATTGTTATTTCCGTCTCTCTGACCCCATCCAGTTTTTCTTCTGCTGGGCTGGGGTCTCTCGCTCTGCGTGTTTACCTCCCCGTCTCCCACCTCAACCGTCCATTCCACCACTCCCCATCTGGCCTCACTCGCCGACACGCCCTTGCCACCTCCCTCTTCATTGCCGACTCGACAAACCTCTCCTTTCACCCCCGCGGCCTCCACTCACCCGCCCACCTCTCTTTCCCTCCACATTCCACATTCTCTCCACCAGCCACACCTTCCCTCACCACTCCCTCCACTGGCGTGCGTTCTCGACCACCACCACCACCACCCGCTCGCTCCACTCTTGACATGCACACATTAGTCCTCAACACCACCGACGCCCTCCTCCTCCTCCTCCTCCTCCTCCATCCTGGTTCTAATGAGCCGCATACGCTCCCGCACGGCCGCCTCGTAATTATGCACAAATTGACGTTTAACCGAGGGTCGCTTGGGCGGGGTGGGGGTCGGTGTGGTCGCCAGGACCCTGAGCAGGGTTTTCAGCAGGGTCTTACACAGGGCCATCGGGCGGACTTTTCAGTAGGGGTTCTGGAGAGGGTTCTCAATCAGGGGCCCTGGACAGGACTCTGGGCAGAGCTCTCAATCAGGGGCCCTGGACAGGACCCTGGGCAGAGCTCTCAATCAGGGGCCGTGGACAGGACCCTGGGCAGAGCTCTCAGCAGGACCCAGGACGGGAGGATTCTAGACGGGACCTTAGGCAGGGCTTTCAGCAAGGCCACGGAAATGGCGCGGATATGGCGGGGAGGCGGGGAAGGGGGCATACTCCAGGAAGTGAATTAGGAGGATTCGTAACACAGGAAGTGCAGCAGCGTCCCTAGTACTTCGTGAGGGACTGTGGGAGACGAAGATGAATGCTGGAATATATTCTGGTCGTTGCTGTATATATAGAGAGAGAGTAGGGAAGAAAGAATGCTGCCTCCGTAATCCCTGCGTGTCGCAGAGGGCGACTAAAGGGGAAGGGAGCGGGAGATGGGAGGGGGAAAGGGGTTTGAAACCTTTTCCCTTCTTGTATATCTTGTATATCTTGTGGATAGCATTGCAGTTGAATTTATTAAGGAAGAGGGTGACTGTTGTTGATCGGTAACGATTTTTAATGTTTTGTATGAATCATGATGAGATGTCTGAGGATTCGCGGAATGCATTTATAGTGCCATTGTATAAAGGCAGGGGGGAGGGGGAATAAAAGTGAATGTCCAAACTACAGAGGTATAAGTATGTTAAGTGTACCTGGTATCTTGTTTGGAAGGGTATTGATTGAGAGGGTTAAGGCACGTACAGAGCATCAGACTGGGGAGGAGCATTGTGTTTCAAAAGTGGTAGAGGATGTGTGGATCAAGTGTTCAATTTGGAAACTGTGTGTAATGAATAATTAGAAATAAAAGGATTTGCATGTGGTATTTATGGATCTGGAGAAAGCATGTGATAGGGTTGATAGAGATGCCTTGTGGAAGGTCATAAGAATATACTTAGATAGTGTCTCCTGTGAGAGAAGTCATATGTTTACACTCGAATTAGCTATTTTTCAATCCCTCGCAGTCAACACCAGTCAGAGAGATTGGTCTATGGTACAACACATCCTCCCTGTCTCCTTTCTAACGTGTTGTTTACCCTCTTCCTATCCCTTGGCACTTGACCTCTCTCCAGCGACTACTTGAACAGCGTTTCAAGTGGTCTGTTAAGTGTATGTGGAAGGAGCTTCAGCACAAACGGGAAAATATCGTCAGAACTACGACTCTTGTAATGGGTCAAGACCCAACAGTATTGTCTCAGTGTCTTTTCTTGATACTTCAGTGCTTGCCGAGATCTTCTCCCCCATTCCACCTCACTGGTGATGGGGGTTGTAGCATCAACAACCGTGAAAACACTTTGGAATTTGGAATTCACTTCATTGTATATCCTAATGATATTACTCAACACCTCTTCCCTTTCAGTTCCTTAGCCGGATCAGCTCTTGTTTGACTGACAATTTACTCCTGATGATTTTATGTAAGAGTTCTGGATCATTTCTTGCCTTGATCACACTATTATTTTCAGCGTTTCTCTAGTCTTTCCTTCCTATCCTGTCATTCTAGGTTCTTGCTCCCACATACCTTACCAATATAAGGCTGGCTGGTATCCCGCCTACATCGTCTTCGTCAGAGCATATTGCGAGACTCTTTCGATATTGAACATGTATTGAATCGCTCCCCCCCCCCCCTCTCTCTCTCTCTCTCTCTCTCTCTCTCTCTCTCTCTCTCTCTCTCTCTCTCTCTCTCTTCTCTCTCTCTCTCTCTCTCTCTCTCTCTCTCTCTCTCTCTCTCTCTCTCTCTCTCTCTCTCTCTAACCTTTAATCTGTTTCTTCCATTCCTTCGTCATAAAGTTCAGTGAACCTTCCCCTGCAACGCCCTGTAGTTCCTTCTACTGAACTCCGTTGACAGTTTACGTTTCTATAGAATTGTTCAGTTCTCTGTAGTTTCCACGATTTTATCTCCCATTGTGTGTGTGTGTGTGTGTGTGTGTGTGTGTGTGTGTGTGTGTGTGTGTATGTGTGTGGTGTGTGGGCGGGTGGGTGGGTGTGTGAATAAATGAATAATTGAATTAGTATATAAATAACGGGTTATTGGATGTAGGCAGCCATTTGGCTGAAAATACACAGTTGAGGTATTACAGATATTACAGAACTGGGAGGTCGTCATAGTTACTAGTTAATTAATGTGTGTGTGTGTGTGTGTGTGTGTGTGTGTGTGTGTGTGTGTGTGTGTGTGTGCGCGTGTGTGTGTGTGTGTGTGTGTGTGTAATCATAGGAAAGTCAGATAACAGAAGACCTTGTGGTCTATGACGAGGTTTCCGACTGGAGGACAGTAATAGTATCATAAATTTCTAATCAGTGCGTATGAAGACAGAACAGTCAAACACAAGGCTCATCCCCCACCTAGTACCTCCTCCACCACCACTCCCTCCGGCTCACCAGCCAACAGGAAGATATGTGTGGAGGAAACCCGTGCAGTAGGCTTCTTGTAAAGGTTTTATGTGCCATCTTTCGTAGTGTAACCTGTCTGCGAATTACCATTAACCTGGAGTGTGGAAGAGAGGGGTTGAAGCCAACTTGAATGCCAGGTAAAGAGCTGACCGTGGAGTTGGCTCCTTTGACCCTGTAGTATTCGGTATCATGTCAAACATCGCTTGAAGAGTGTAGATTGCTACATACGAAAGTAGGAAGAGTTGATGGTTATGAAGAATTATACTTCTAATGGCAAGATTGGTATAACTTTACTGATTGATTGAAAGTGGAGAAAACAGGATATCCTGAAGTGTGTTTGAGGTCGGCAGAAACGTCTCCAGAATGGTGTTAGATAGCTAGGAATGCCTTCACAGTGTTACGTCCAGGTCTAAGAAACATCTTCAGAAACGTGTGTGTGTGTGTGTGTGTGTGTGTGTGTGTGTGTGTGTGTGTGTGTGTGTGTGTGTGTATGGTGGCCGAAGACGTCGAAAAAATGTAGTCTAGTACCATTAGATGTCTACATAGTAGTATTTTGTATCTTTATCTCTATAATAGCCGGTAAAATGATATATTTTTCACCATAGAAACAAAGATAGTGTTATCTGATAGCCAGAAACGTTATCTGATAGCCGGAAACGTTATCTGATAGCCGGAAACGTTAAACAAATGATATCTCAACACATCAGCAGGAGTGGAACGGCGTGGGCCACGAAGTAGAGCATGGTGGTGGTGCGGTGCTCCCGCTAAGCATGGTCGAGGTGCCTGGCTCTGCCACTGGGGTTGTCGGAGGTAGAATTTGATCCATCGTCTGCATGCGGGTCATCACTTACCATTTGGTTTGGTTGAGCCGAAGTACACCCTGGGGCCCACTCGCCAGTATCTATTTGTAAGATCAATATCTACACAGCTCTCAAGTGTATCATCGGGTTGTGTGTATATATATATATATATGTGTGTGTGTGTGTGTATGTGTGTGTGTGTGTGTATATACACACACACACCTGAGCCAGAGGTGGGGAGCCCAGCGTTCTTTAATGTTGCCTATTGGTGTTTGTCGAGCGGAGGGGGTCGAGTGAGGGTCGAGTCTCGATAAACAGGATCTGAAGGGCGGAACGGAAAGCTTGGATCCCTTTCATTGCCCGGGAGTTCGACTTGCTTGTGTCAACATTTCCTCCCACGCTCTGCTTCAGGTGGAATCTTTTAGAATACTCATTGATTACATAGTAATCTATTACCACCTCGCCTTAGTTTTAATAAGTTAGAACAACTTGCGATATATCATTAAGAATGAAGTGGATAGAAGAGGATGAAGAATGAAAGATGTGAGAAGGGAATTGTCATTAGAAGTAGGTGGACAGAAGAGGATGAAGAATTGAAGATGTGAGAAGGGGTTTGTCATTAGAATTAAGTGGACAGAAGAGAATGAAGAATGAAAAATGTGAGAAGTGAATTGTCATTAGAATTAAGTGTGCAAAAGAGGATGAAGAATGGAAGATGTGAGAAGGGACTTGTCATTAGAATTAGGTGGATACAAGACCAGTGAAGAATGGAGGATGTGAGAAGGTTAAGTGGTGATCATAATTCACTCTCAAGGCGGGTGGATGAATGTCTTTTTTAGGATGGTAACATATGCCGGATGATAATGAAGATATACTGTATATAGTAGTATAGTTATTTTTTTTTACGTTGTAGGCTCCAGTCACGGAGAAAAGCCCACATCAAAGCCGGGCCTTAGTTGAAATATACAGAGGTTAATGAAAGGGAAAAAAAGAAGAGACAAGGGAAAAGTATTTACGGGGAAAATTAAACACAAGTTCCCAAGTGCACTTTCGTGTAATAATCACATCATCAGGGGAGACACATGAGAAAAATATAACAGTCAGTTGATATACAACGAAGAGACGTAACTAGGACGCCATTTGGTAAACATGCAAGAAATGATCATCACCTTCATATGTAAACTGGAATGAAAGATCGAATCAAGAAATGAAGGTCCTGTTTTTGTCGTCGTGGGAAGCACAAAGAAGTCGGTGCCCGATTCAATTACCTCTGAGGGATCCTATCCTGCACAGATGGGATTAAGTATGACGGAAAGATTCAAGTTACAGCAGCTTCAGGTGCCTTGTACCTTATTTATAGAGATTCATGTATATTCATCTCGATGCTACGAGAACCTTACGTTACCCTATATCGTTGCTTCTCCTGACGAAGGGCTGAGCGAGACGTGGACCACGACACTCGAAGAGAAAAATCACAGTTTCGAGCACCAGAGACGAAACTGCTCAGGGCGACGCTCGGAAACTCTTTTTATTTTTTTTTTTTAAGAGGAGAGCCTGAATCAGAGGTCTTGATGATCCAACGGGCGATCACAGTCACTGTTACTGAAACATTGTAACAAGAGAAGAATTAGGATACCTTAAGTACGCTCTGTGTTCGAATGCACCGGACTTCGACTCCCTGTATTGAGCAATCAGTTGAAGAAGCGCTGTTTTAAGGTGGACTGATTGGAGAGGGAAAATCCCTGACAAGGCTCCAGATAGCGAGGAGGAACTGCCCGTGAGTGACACAAGTCGAGATCAACCTAATTCCAAGGCCTCAGAGGAGAGGAGCGAAAGCCTACCTGGTGCAGGGAAGGCTTGCTATTTGACTCCTCGCAGAGTCACAGTGGTCGAAAGTTGGCTGTATTACGTAGACGGTATTGCCTTAAGAACATGACTTGTTGGAGGGGGGTGGGGGACCAGTGGAGACCTGCCTCCGTGATGGGTTTGAATGAGATCATCTCAGCATTGTTGGAGATAGGGTATCCGGTGCGTCAACAACATGAGTGAGGCGAAAGCGGACGCTTTATACGTATTTCTGGAACACAGTACACCAGCCTTACCTGTTGTCACTAATGACACACACACACACACACACACACACACACACACACACACACACACACACACACACTTATATATACATATATATATAGGTGTACTTAATTAGAGCCAAGTTGGTAGTGGAGGCAAGGTCTGCTCACCTGGCTTTGGGGGGGAGGAAAAATCTCTCTTTTTTTTTTAAGACAAGTAGGGAAGAAGTCGATAAACATCGCGGGGGGGAGGGGGGGGGAGGAGGAGGAGGAAGGTTTCGGGAGGGGGGGTATTAGTAGTGGCAGGAGGGGAGAGAGGTTAGTAGTGGGGTAGTGGCAGGGGAAGGGGGGGGAGGGTAGTAGTGGTGGTATAGTGGTTATAATGAGTGGCCAGAGGGTCAGCTTTAAACAGGGAGGGAGGGAGGGATGCGTCTTACTGTGAGGTCATCATCTCGGCCACAATCGATGTGGGTGAGGGAGCACGTCATCCGGCCCTGGTGACGTGACGTGACGTGACATGGCGCGACGTGACGCGACGCGACGTGATGTGACGCAAGGTATCGTTGTCCCTTACGTCTCCTCCCCTCGCCCTCGCCTGGCTGCCATCTCAGACACACACCCTCCTCCCTCTCCTCCTCCTCCTCATTGATATCGTCTTACAAGTTTTAATGAGGCGTGTGACAGTGTTACAGAAAAATAACATATCGATGACAGTCGTAACGTGATAACGGCCAGGCGTCGTGGGTAAGGGAGTGGGGAGAGGTCCTGGGAGGCTTGTGTGCCTCGGGCTGGGCTGCAGTAGTGAGGAGAGACTGACGGACACAGCGACTGAACGAAGCGCAGGGCATGAGTGTGTGTGTGTGTGTGTGTGTGTGTGTGTGTGTGGGTGTGGAAACGAGGAAAATATTAAAGGTGTTGATATTACCATAAAAGCTTCTGATATATATGTATATATATATATATATATATATATATATATATATATATATATATATATATATATATACGTCACAGATCTGACTCTGCCGTAGGAGGCGTTTAATTAGATGGCTATTTTGACATTATTCAGATCGGACGTGCGTTTATTATTTTCAGTATTTACATCGTATACTTTCACATTCACAGATACGTCGC